>NW_019174307.1:1484249-1582069 GCF_002260705.1 Seriola dumerili | reverse complement strand
CCTGCCCTGGCAGAGTTCTCACCACAGTATGACTGACAAAGAATGTATTTACAGTTGCTTCACAATTTAATATCACACTCCCACTGAGGAAACACACACAGTTTCCACAGCTATTTGCTCCATAAACTAACTTTTATGTTTAGTGTTTTTCTCTGCACAGCCACGTCAAACACACTTTTATTTTCCATCCCAGTTTTTCAGATTGTGCTGCCGAGAGTTTAACACGCCCTGCTTCATACTTCAGGTCCAGACTTTTTAAGATCCAATTAGGTCACATTATGTTGTTTTATTTTTGGGGCCACGCTTAAGTGTTTTGGATTGGCTCACAGATGAGTCACAAAAGGCCTCTTCTTGTGGGAGTTCACTGACCACACACACACGGACACACAAACACACAAACACACAAAGACATGACTCATGAGGATATATCTGACAGGATGGAAACTGGGAATAAACAACTCAGTTGTGAAGACCGACAACTGTAAACCTTGTACTGTATGCTATGTGCATCTTGTATTTAGTGTATCCCTAATAAGAGTATGCAGTTTCCCTAGTGCAGTGGGATTTGTGTGCTGATATTTACCCATGACTGTCTTTTTCCTGCACTCAATTATGTGAAGAATTCAACAGACAAGTGAACAGCCTCTGCCCCTCCAATAAAATCCAGATATAACTTCAAACCACAGCAGGGAGGGATGGTTTTGGAGAGTAAATGAGAACCAGAGGCAGAAATATGAGAAAGCATCACTTCAGCAAAGCCTGCATGCAACTGCAGCTACAGAAAGAAAGATTGAGTGGAATTAAAAAAAGAGAAATACATACCAAAAGTAGAGATTTCACTGGGGATATTATGAGTCAGACCCTCCGAGGTGGGTGCACTCAAGGAGACAGCTCTCCCAGCAATATACTACCTCAAACACTGAGCGGTAAGATCCTGGATGGCTGGTTTCAGAGAGAGGGTCCGGGGAGTGTGTGTGCGTCACGCTGGCCCTGTCCGCTGAGATCCAGACTCAAGGAGAGTCCAGGGACTGTTAGCTGAGCTCAGGACCTTAAAAGACTAGGAGTGTCCAAAGGGAAATCTGGCTCAGTCTCTCTCTTCCCCTCTCTCCACTCTGACTGCTGGGCCTGAGAAACCCGATTCCCTAGTCACTGCTGCCGCACGCTGGTATGCTCCACTCCCGACACTCCTCATCCTCCTCCTCCTCTTCTACATCCCCTCCCTACCAGCCTTCCTTCCTTTCTTGCCACTCCCTCACTCCGCCATCTGCAGACCCAGACCCCCCCCCCCCCCACTGCATCTGGTGAAGGTCACTCCCCTTAACCTGCTTTGTCTCAATCTCCTGTCTTAACTCTTTCATCCTCTGGTGTGGCGATTGTGAATGCTCCGCAGAAGTCGGACTGACTCTCGTGTCTCTGCATTGGCTGATAACGGGGTAACACAATTCTGGGAAAAGGTCTTCGATGTTAAGGAAAGAAGCCAAATCATAAAACAATGGGAGATGCCTGTTACATGAACAGGTGAACTGCTTCTTTTCCCTGATAAAAACAAGTGTCTCAGGCCAAATCTGATATCTGATGATGTCCAAAGATAGCAAGAGACTGAGGAAAGACTGATAAAAGACTATACTGTAGAACTTGGCGATATGCCACATACTGCAGAGAGGAGCCATGATTAATAGATGACAGTTTTTATTACACTGTCCACTTTAATCTATATTTCTCAGCTCTCCAACATCAATGTGAGAATCATAGCTTGGCTTGAAACTGTTCTAATGTGCAAATAAATGAGTGAAACGGGTGAAAATAATATGGACTTCTGAATCACAAATAACAACACAAAGATGGAAAACATCATTCTCCCCATTGTCAGCCCACTCAAGGTAATGCACTCCTGCATTTGCGAGGCTCCCTGGACCAGGCCTATAATGACTTTAGCTACTGAAGCTCTTTCCTCATAAAATGTAAACGGACAAAAAAAAAAAAACACAATACATACTTGGGATCATCTCCCAAGGGGATCAGATTTGCTCACAAATGGAAGGCTTGGGCGTAGGTGTTTCCGTGATGCAATCATGTCCATCTCAGTCGTCGTTGAGGGTAATGGAACCGATGGGGGCAACAATCTGTTAATGTACCGGTAAAAGGAAATGAAAGCTCATCAGTGAAGTGTGTGGGGCTGTTAGAGGGAGCACTCAGTGAGCTCAGGTGAGCCACTTTCTCATCTGACTGATAAAAAGTTATGAACCTAACTTGACTGAAATGTTGTTGTTTTTCCCGTCCTGCTCCTATATCAGGTTGCCACAGCAGATCACCATCCACATATGCCCTTCCTGACACAGCCTGGGTTCAGGGGAGCAGGGGATTTTAGATTTATTTTAGAAAGTTTCTCAGTTGATTTGTGTAGGCCTTTTCTGTTTATACATTAATTTTAATAATACTATATTTTTTTCTATGCTATTTTATTATTATTCAGTCTTATTTTGTCTTTGTTCATTTTCTTTGCCATGTGATTCACTCAGTGCATGTCATTTCTTTGTTGTAAAGCACTTTAAGCTGCATTTCTTATATGGAAGGTGCGGTAGAAATAAAGTTTATTAAGGTCTTTCAAAATCAATGTCATTCTGTCTTTCCCAGTGAATAAGACTGAAAGCAGTCTGTCTATTAATACCCTGAACTGGGTGGAAAACATTTTATTTATGAAATATCTTAACCAGCTTCTGTGATTTCACTCTAGACTATATTACTGGGCCACCAAATACAATACCAGCAAAAACATAAAACTATACAGAAACAAATCTGCTGTATTACTAAACTGCTGCATGTCATATAAGTCCACAGAGGCTTCACAAAAAAAGAGAAACAACCAGTGATGTAGAAGATTAAAAAGTCTTATTTGAAATGAAAGAAGCAAAAAAAATAAAAAATAAAGAGTTCCTACTTTGAATAGGAATATTACATTGAGTTAGAGTGAAAACAGTAGTTTCAAAGTTGGGCTGATGTTACCAATGATACTGGCTTATCACCAATAAAGCCATTGCTATTGACCTGTGTTGACATCCGGATAATTACAGTGCTGTTAACTGCAGCAATAAATATTTTAGAGGCTGCAAAGTACTTTTTAAAGCCATTTTTCTTATTTCAAATTAAATGTATTTTTCTGTTGTTACTTGGAGATATTTATTATTTTCAGTCATGTTTTCTCTTCAAAAATTACTTTTATTGTTTTGATAGTGAAGTTTTATTTCACTTTAAAATAGCCAACCAGACATACTGTATCTTTCTCCCAACTTTTTAATCAACCTATTCTGAGGGATAATTGTTTTATGTCAAAAACAAATATCTGCCAATATAAATTTCATTATCTTCAACTTCTGGCATCAGTTTTGGCTTTGAAAACCCACCATCTGTCAGACAAAAAAAACAAAAACAAAAAGATTTCAGTTGTGAAAGATGCCTCATGTGTGGACGTGATGAACTGACAGACAGATCTGTGGATATGAATCCATCCAAGAGCAAAATATCTTCCTCTCTTATTAAGTCCCTTTACTTTGCAGACAGTCTTAGCACCACATTTTGCAAAATACAAAATCTAGACAGTGATGACAGGTTCCTCCTGTATCCACTGTCAGCGCATACGTTGTCCCCATCACTGTGGAGCCAGTGGGATGCCTCTAGCATCGGTGACCTGGCCCTCCTGCAGGTTCTTGACCAGCTGTGCGAGCCAGCGCTTGGTGGTGGTGTCGTCCTTCAGCACCTGGGCAAAGGTGCTGTCTTTCAGCTGGTCTGGCAAACACTGACGCAGGGCTTCTCTGGCTCTGGAGGACGGAATGGCACATGTCACAAAACAATGTACTTATCTGTCAACATCTTGCTATAAAGCAGACAGCTTGTCATATTGGTGGCTCCAAAGGGCAGTGAGGATTAGACAGCCTGTACCTTTCCACCTTTATCAAAATTACATTCACACAAATGGGGAAACTTAAACAGAGGAGAGTTTATTCTTTGGCTAAAAAATGATACTTATGGAGGCTTATTACCAAAGACCAATCCATACTTTATTTCAAGCACCACCACTCTTCCACAATGTGCTTTCCTGATATGCATTATTGATATTACTTAAAGGGATACGCACTATAATGGACCATATCTTAACTATCAGGCTGATAAACTATATCTGTAAACTTCAATTAAACATACAAAGGTTCCCATAGGAAGCTGGGTAGCAGATCCATGTGCTTTATGTGATATATGGTGAATGCAAGTGAGCGGAAAGGCAGAGCAGTGGCTCTGTGCTCTTCACTTCAGCTTGATATAGACTCTGTTATTTAGTGTTAGGGTTAATTCATATCCAGCTGCTGCTCATGAAGCTATATGCAGCCTGGTGTTTGACTGTGTACACTCCTCTGCTTTTGCGATCAGTTTCTCTCTCCTTCCTCACCTGAATATTAAGGTTTGAGCCATTTACCTCTACTTTTCCCAACTTCTAAAAACCCAGGTTCTCTTTTTTTCTGACTTAACAATGTGCTACTATGACAACCCAAAAACAAATGTTTGATGTGATCACCTGATGAGCTGCATCAGGGAGATCTTGACATCTCATTTTGGAAACAATTTATTTGCTATGTGAGTTTTAACAATCAGTCCACTTATTAAAAATAAGGACTTCACTCCAATGTTCACTCATTCACTACTTCGTATAAACTCATATAGACTCAACAGTTTACGCAATAGTGTGCAGTACACTGAGATTTCGGATCACTTTGCTGCAACTTTTTTAAAGTTATTTTTTTGGGCATTTTTGCCTTTATTTAGATAGTGAAGTGAGAGACAGACAAGAAAGTCAGGGAGAGAGAGAGAGAGAGAGGGGATGACATGCAGCAAAGGGACGCGAGTCGGATTCAAACCCATGGCCGCTGCAGTTTGGACTAAGTCCATGTGGTACGCGTTCTACCAGGTGAGCCACCTACGCGCCCCACCTCTAGCTCTTTTTAAAGAGAGATTAAACAGAGACAGCATGCTGGCATTCCAGAATCAGATGCGTGACGTAACACAACAGCATCGGCGTCTGTCCCACCATGCTAGCTCCCCCTTTTACAGACATCGATCTAGCTCCTTTATACAGAACGGTGAGGTGGAATAAAGGCGCAATATTACTTATTATTTATTCTGACTTTAGCAAGATTGGTCTTTACATCAGATGGAGAGCGCTCATATCATGTGCAACAATTAAAAAAATAATAATAATAAGGCAATAGCCAAACACAAGTTACCGGAGCTCAAAATTATATTTTCAAATTGCTGTCTCAGGCTTACAGAAGAGCCAAAGGGGGTAAAAGTGTGTTTGATAATGATGTAAAGGGGAGAAATAACAGCTAATCTGTAAGGCTTTAACCACCAAATAATTAGAACTTAATTGGAAATCCATTACCAAAATGGCAATCAATTAACTCTCTGGTGAATTCTTTCACTTAATGGACAACCATTAAACTCCAACCACAGGCTGACAAAACCATTTAACCAACAGTCCCAGCACACTGTATTAATGCCATAGCTCATGGCTCCTCCTAGTGGCATCCACTAATGATCAAAGGCATCTCTATCTGGTTTTAAGTTTTCAGGGTTGTGAGGGACTGAAGACTGTGTTACACAAATCACCACTCTATCAAGAGCCAAAAAACAGGTGACCACATAGTGTTTACTCTATCTGCTGAATACTACTCTACCTGAGATTATCTGAGAGACGAAGGTAGCAGCGAACAACATGCTTCAGCAGACGTGCAGATGGTTCTTTGGAGAGCTGCAACACCATTTTGCCCTGCAAAGAAAAGGATGATGATGATACACTGACAGAACATGTTTTGACATTTATGTCAAGTGTCACACTTTGCAGAGAGACTAGGAAGGTAAAGTCAATGAAATTCTGATGTTTCTCAAGGGATACTTACAAGGATCATGGCCACATGGGAGAAACGTTCATATGTCTGACATATGTAGGCCAGCCCTGTGTCATCCAGCAGAATCTTCTGCAGTATGAAAGTAGCAACCTGCCAAACAAAAGAAAGAGAGGAATGGTGAGCTGTACAATCCTGTCAGACACTCTCTTTTTCTATAACTTCAGAGCAAAACAACAAACAATCAAACAACAAACAAATAGATGGTTTTACTGAAACTACAGCAAATGTTGTGGAGTGACATGTTTTTCTAACTAATATACCAACAGTCATCATTTAGGTTAGGGTAAAGGTCTGTTAGCCTGTTTGAAAAGCAGGTGTAATAGTTGAGTTGAGTACCGTCTTGGAGAGTTCACTTCCTGATTCCATGATACGGAGACACAGTGGGATGATTTCAGTGGTGAGGAGGAAGTTAATCACTTCTTGTTCATCTGTTTTGACCAAGGCACCTGCGGTAAAGAAAAAAAGAATCATGAAGACACAGTTTTATGTACATAGCAATCAATCAAGAAATAAAACACTTAAACCGGAGTTTACCTATGACTCCAAGGCTGGTGAGTCGCAGGTACTCAAATGGCCGTGTTTTGCTCACGGTGTGCAGAAAAGGGTAAAGGAAAAGAGGGATGTGAGCAGCCAGAAAAGCCGACCTGGTGAAGAACAAAAGGATCAAAAGTATTTCAATTAATGTGACTTAACTTAGATAACACAGTAAATAACAAACGTAAACTTCAAGATTACATTTGTAGCTTTGAGCCTTTGCAGACACTGTTCCCTAGAACAATGAAGACAGGAGAACATCTCATTAACATTACAAGCAACTAACTTCATGAAGAGCAGGGATTAAAGCCCGAGCTCTCAGATCTAAGCCATATTCCACTGTCAATAAACATTCTTACAAAGGCACTGATTCAGTGTCATGTCTAATAAAGAAGTACAAATTTCCACTTAAAATTTAACTAGAGAGGCAAAATAGGTTCATTGTCAGATCATTGGAATTACCTTTAAAATTCACAGAATAATTACACTGTTTATTAAATGAAATACCGACATGCCTACAAACAAATGATTTGCATCCATTTGACTTATTCTGAATGATTAACAAATCAATTTCCTGACATTTCAACAAGTTCAGAGCAGATTATGTCAAATGTAGTGGAAGAAATGTCTTTTGTCCTGTAGCTACATCTGTCTGGAGCATTACATTGTTAAAGCTTTTGAAAACAATCTGCCATTACTAGCAGTAAAAAGGCATTTACAAAAACCACTGCAATTTCCATTACACAGAACGCCTCATTACCGTGTCTCAGGGTGTGAGGCGACACACTGCAGAAGTGCCAGGGCGTTGCACACTCTGTTAGACTGGTGAGCTGTAAGTGTGGGTGGATTTATAGATGGATAGATGTTCACTATCTCCTAATGATAAAAAAAATCAAATGGGGAAAGAAAGCAGTTAAACCTATTATCATGGCCACACAACAGTGGATGAACACACAAACAGTAACCAAAGAGATTAAAAAGTTTTGGATGGGATGTGGGCCATACCTGCAACAGGGCTGCAATGGTGCCACAAGAGTGCCAGAGCATTGGAGCAAGATCTGGCACCGATTCCCGTTTCTTGCTTAGTTCCAGCAAGGCGTTTTCTCTGGTTTCTGGGCTGGACAATTCATTGATCCATTGGTAGATCTTTTCCCGGTCCACCTGGGCCAGGGCTGTGACATTAGTCACAGCCTGTAGAAGAAAGGGTAAATAGTACATTCATCATTACCATCCAATTAAACCTTGGATATGTAGTGTTTATCAACAGGATGGTATGAGAAAAGACATTATATGTAGTTCTGCTCATCATTACAATGTAACACACATACTTTTTTAAACCACCACTAGATCCAAAATATGGTATCACATAATGGATATCAAGGTATTCAAAAATATCATATCTGATTTTATGGCAACTAAAAGCTTTATCCTGGCGTAGCTGTGAATGAGTTGGCTGTTTTACTGAGATCTAACTATAATTATAATTAAGCGCTCAACTAACTAATCTATACTTATACATTTTTTTATTTTGGTGGCTCAGCCATTACAAACTGTGCAGCCACATTGATCATTTATTTTATGCTTTGATGGAGATCCCTATGTTTCAAAAGACACCACATGTCATGATGAATTCGAGGGAATTGTGAATAAATTCATGAAGACTTAAGGGACTTCACTTAAGAGTTGGATCACAAAACAGAATAAAAGACCGACTTATGGTACTGTCAGACAGTGTTGAATAAAATGCTTTTAACAGCCTTAAACCAACTTGAGGAGAAACAAAAGAGGAATACTGTCGGTACCGCAACACCTGCGTACAGTAAGCTGCGGTGATCTTAGATACTCACTGCTCCCGTCGCCAGCATTCTCTGAAGTTCTTAGTGGTCCTGAGGTGTAATTAAAACTACTGTTTCACTGGAGTGTGGCGTAGTGGCAAACTAATGCGGCTGCAATGAAACAAAGTTGGAGTAACTAACACACAGTACGGACAGCTAGCCCAAGCTAGCTGCTAAATGTCTTGACGAGTGGAGTCCAGTTTATAAGCATTACAAGCAACATTTCTTAATTGAGATAACAAAATGACAAAACGTTAATATTCGCATGTATACGTATCATTAACACCCTCTCGAGCTCAAAACTAAAAGCTACTAATCAAACAAGAAAATGTAGCGGCGATTTTCTGTTGAGCAATGGAGGCAACCTGAATACAAATATACATATGAAATATCGCGAGAGGAGGATCGGACATACTCTCGGTTTTCATTTCCGTTGTAAATTTTCACATTCCCGCCATCATCGCGCAGTGTTGCGAGGCGTCGTGTGCAGGTCCGGTGTCAACAACACTCATACTGGGGAGCAGGTGAATGCCGGCAAAACAAACTTTCTGCCCTCGGAGGACCTACGAAAACGATACTGTGATTTAAAAGTTTCAAGACGAGCGCATATCATCGACAGGTAAAGGAGTGCGACGATGTAACCAAACTGTGATACTGTTTCATCACCAAATTACAATCAAGCAAATTAGCCAGTTAGCTAGCTCCCGCTAGCCTGCTAGCCGACTTGCTAATATCGGCCTCCTCCATCCATTCAGCGCCTGTAGAGGAGTGGACGACATTACCTGCATCCCAGACATTCAGCTTGGCTGTAGTGTCACCCTAGCCAGTCAGTCGTAACTTTGCTGCTTTTGCACATTTTTGTGACTGTGACTGTCTTCTCAGAACAACGTTAACGAAGTAATAAACACTGGTCGCAATGTGTTGGGCACCTTTGCTCGTCTTTGCTGCCGTGATGCAAATTGGGCATTGGGCTAGTTTGATGGCTAATGCAAACATGGGCTACACTGGCTGTTAATGGAACCGTTAGCCACTTGACATACGCGTCGCGAGTGTCCCCGCTTTGCAAAATATCCAACCCTGTTTGTCAAAATTGTCTTGTGAGCGTATTGTCTATCTTGTAATGAACCGTGTGCCGTTAGCTGTTGTGTTACGATGCTCTTGGTTGACTTGGAGTTTGTTGTGACTTTAAACAAGCGCTCAGTAGTGAAGCTTTGGCCAACGTGGGCTACATATTTGTTTCCTGGTTTTATTAGCTGATAACGTAAACTTTAAAAGGGTGTGCAACAACACTGTTATCTGTTAATGTTGGTAAATAACAAGTGCCGTTTTTTTTATAAGCTGAGTAATACTGGTGCTAATGATTGCTTTCTAATGGGTGAGCTTTATCATTGAGCTAATTGGCCTTGTTTAATGTCAACTATCTATGGAGCAATGACAGTTTTTGCCTGAATCAAACAGTTAAACTGTTCAGTAAGTTGTGCGCAGTGGTATTGGGACACACTGATATGGTTAAAGCATACTAGTTATAATCTACTCTATGTTGGCTGCTCATTTGTGTGGTTGTACTGACGCAGTTAATATAATTTATCTTGTTCAGGATTTGTTGGATCACAAGTCCCAGCCTCCAAAGTGCACCAACTGGATAGTAAGCCATGGCAACCATAGTGCCCAAACTCTCCAGCGGTGGTGCTATTAAGATCCGCTTTTCCAGCATGGACCTTGGTACCACCAGATGGAAAGAAGGAACTTTTGAGATCCTGGAAAAGGACAACAAAGTCAACCTCTGTCTAAGGTTCAGCTGTGGTGGAGCATCCAAAACTTTCCAGGTATTGTTCAGTTTATTTGGTTTGTATGTATTCAGTCATGGTTGCAACTCCCAAGACATTGCTTTGAAATCTGAAGCAGTATCTTTGTGCAATTTATTTTTTTGTGTGCATATTTGTAATGTGTTGAAAACCTTGATCTCATCTATAGAAATGGGATTGGGAAATGGGATCAGTCAGTATCTACATATCAGAAGTCTCAGGGAAAGCAGATGATGTGGTAGCTGATTCTTGATGCATGTCGTCTATCTGGAAAGACAGCAAGCAATGGCTAGCTTGGCTAGCTCTGTCATTATTAACGTTGTCAGTTTTTCTACAGTATTTGTAATAGGAATACTGGGAAATATACAGACATCTAAAATAGTCCTTACATTAGGAACCCAGCACAAAGATTTAGATGCTCTGCATATTATATCTATTTCCATAAACATACACATTTTTATTTTTAGTGTCAGCAGTCCTGAAATATGAGTTATGAATTTTGCCCAAATGAATGTTTGATTACTGTGAACTGAAGTGATTGACAATATGCAGGATTTTTTTTCACTGTTCTGACAGTCAGAAGGAGTATGTATTGAACAACGAGGTAAACACACACTGAACATCTGTAGACTATGAACATCTGTAGACTATGAGTAGAGCTGTGTTTTTAGGCAACCATCCAAAGGAGAAACATGATCATACTAAAATCCACGTGTGTAAAGATTGAAGCAAAAAGCCTTTTATTTGTTAATGTTCTGTCAAAAATATGAGCATCTACATCACACCGAGCAAATGGATGGACGGTGGAGAGGGGGATTCTGCTAGTCCAGGAGTGGTTTGACATGTTTCTGTCACCTTTCTGACAACAACCGCCTTTCTAGTCTACAGAGCATGAGGGTTTAAGACGAACAGAGCAGTGCTAAATTTTAAGAAGAAGAAAAAATGATTGAGGTATTTTGGGGGATCAGTGGCAAAAGGCACAGAAAATTTGACTGTAAAAATGTGGGTTTGTGTCTGGACCAGGATCAGGTCCAGATTGATCACATGTGCTCCCCACGCAGTTTTTCCTGTCTCTGTACATTTTCAATTCTCATTGGGTATGATTGTGATTTTATTATCATTGAAATCACAATAATAAAATGTAATGAAATTTAACTCTTGAATTGTTTCTCTTGTCCTCAGCTGAACCAGAATGTGAAGAACATTAACCAGAACCTGAATCGAATCATGCTGACTTTAAAGGACAACAGTGTCATCACCTTGGATAAGATGCCCCCCACTTTGGTTCAGAAGACAAAAGAATACCTGGAAAAGCTGAAGCAGGGGAAGCCAAGTAAGTATACCACAGCTTATTTTAAATACTGGCAGAGATTTATTCATGGTTCACAGCACAATAAAGGTGAAAGATGGAAACCAAAGGAACATGGTTATTATTTATAATGAATACAGTCATATTCATTAGCTTGTCCACTGATGATTGTGGAATTTCTCAGGACAAAAACCCAAGGTTTATGTGTGGCGAACATTGATACATTCCAGACAGACATTTCTTAATTTTCAACATATAGTGGTCACAACAATTCTAAACTGCCTGTAAACTGCTACATATTTGGATGTTAAGCATTGTCTATGTTTTGGTTCATTTGTAATGAAAAGGGTCATAGAGCTTCAGATAAACAATGGGCAGATTAGAAGGAAACGTGCAAGTAATTTTCATGTTGCATTTCATTCAGATTTATTTCTACACCGTCCTGTGTTTTCTGATTTTGCAAGTTTATCCTGTTCCTTCTCTTGATTATATGTAGTTTAGGGCTGGGACGATTATCCGACGTAATCGCGCTGTCAATTATAAAAAATTATTCGACATGGAATTTTAGTGTCGACGCGTCGTGTAAAACCACACAAGGTAAATGTTCATAGAACAAAACCGGAACTTTTTAATGGGACCGTTTATATCCATCGTCTTTGGTTTACCCGGATACAAGCGCAGCGCAAGGGCTGTGACAACGAGATGACGTAATTGAAGTCATTGACTATGTGAATGATTTGCGTCTGTGTAATCTATTTGAACAACATGGTGGCGTCTACCAGCCGTACGACGGAGCGTGTGGCGCAACACGCGGCAAAAAAAGGCTCGCACACAGTCCTCCAAAGTTTAGGAATACTTTAATCTTGACACCAACAGTGCGGTAGTCTGCAGACTCTGCAAAGTGCATCTGGCATATCACTCTAGCACGACAGTCATGCATGAGCACATAAAGAGCTCATGGTGGTGTTTAAGAAATGTTTTAATAAATATTGAAATGTTAAAAAAAAAAAAAATTGTGTGTGTGTTGGATGGGGGAAATTTTTGTATTAAATGACTAATTGGAAAATAATTGCAATAAAATTACTGTTAGGTTAATAAAAAAAATATCGTTAGATTAGTCGAATAATTGAAAAAATAATCGCTAGATTAATCGTTTAAAGAATAATCGTTTGGGACAGCCCTAATGTAGTTACCTTCCATTTTCTAATGTTTTGCACTTAAAGAACATAGGTACGTCTAAAGAGAACAGGCGACAGTCGATTGATTCTCTCTTGCGTGATCTGGCACCAATTTGTCAAAACAACCCTTTGTGATTTTAAACTGAGCAATAATGATAGACCCTGACCTCATGCTGAAGTGGCTAGAACTTATATTATGACTGATAATGGTTTCCTTAATGTCTCTAATTTCTTTTCCCATCCCAACTGTGACACCAAAATTTGATAATACTCTTACTCCACTGCTATCCCACAGGACCTACTTCATGTTCAGGGACATCAGGTCTCTACTTAAAAACACAAGTAAATGACAGTAGTAATATATAATTTGATTTAGAAAAAGAACTTGCATCACAACACCCTACGCAATTTGTCAAACAATGTTGGTTGACAATTCAGCCAAAACATTGCTCACACCTACTCCAAAAATATTAAAATAACAGTAGTTCAGAGGTATAACTTTATAGTTCTGAACTACCCTTCATTAGTTCCTGTTGAATTTTGCATTCACAAACACAATACAAGTTCTTATTCTGTCTTTTTTTTTTAGTTTTAAAATCATCCCACGGAAGCGCAAACTTCAGTGTGCTTGGGAACCGCTCTGTGAAAAATGAGACCAATCCGTCAGGGGAGAGACAGGTGAGCAGCAACACAACACTACTACTTTGTTGATTTTAAAATAATTGAAACAAACTTACATTTGATTTTAATATCCAGACTCCTAACATCTTCCAGACAACACCAAGGCGGCAGAGCGCAGAAGGCCGAGAGGACACAACACCACGGAAGCCTCTGGGCAGTCCAAGCAGAGCTGCCTCGACTCCCACTCGCACTGGACTCTCTGAGAACAGGTATGAAGTTGTAATTGCTATGTGATTTGTGCCTTATGAACAACATGATATATTTTAACTGTAACTTCAGGTGATAATGCTCAACCTGAACTCTTATTTGAAGGAAGTAGTTTTTATTTGTCAAATAGATCTAATTTGAAATTATGTATCTAATTATTATGTATCTAATTGAAAAATGTATCTAAAATGTGAGGTGATTTAGTGTTGATGTGAAACAAGTGAGTTAAATTTTCTCTCCACTGAAAACATACATTTTTTGTTTGCCTGTACTGCTGACAATCTTCCTACATGAGACACCATCCTCCTAAATGCTGTTGCTTTTTCACCAGATACCTGTTGCACAGTAGCTGACAAACGACATACATTCAATCCTCAACAGAATTTCAGATAAGCCTTGTTTCTGAAATGTTTGATGTATACAAGCCCAATAGGTCTCTAAGATCTGCAGGAGCTGGTCAGTTAGTGGAGCCCAGACTTAAAACCAAACAGGTTGGAATGGCTTTCAGCCACAATGCTGCCCACTGCTGGAAATTTAAAAAAAAGTTCTTGTGCTTTTTTACTTCTGTTTCTCATACTTCTTCTATTTCTGTTAAGCACATTGAAGGATCTTTTTTTATGCTTTTTATTTCTGCTAAGGGCAAGGGTTGAATGACCTGTGTATGATAATGTGCTATCCAAATAAATTTGTCTGGCCTTCTGACATAAATTTTTGTCACTCCTGTTTTTCAGGAGCGAGAAGAGAAAGAGGCTCCTTAATTCTGAAAGTGACCTGACTGAGGACTACCCCAAGGAAAATGACTCCTCAAGGTTAAAGCAACACACCTCACTGCCCAAACTGAATTTTAGTGCTACTGGCTATTCACAGAATGACCAGATTTATGCAGCCTCTGACAAAAAGTATATTTTGTCTTAATAAGTTCATTATAAGTTTTCCACAGTTAGTTAACATCCAAAAATATTTCTACATTTTCTTAGCAACAACAAGGCCACTTCAGACCCATCCAGGAAGTTTCTACTGAGCTGCAAAGAGAAGCTGAAGCAGACGGAGGAGAACAGGAGCTCAGGTAAATTTCTTTGTCTGCAGCACAGCAACAACACCACCTACTGAATATACAGCTGCTTATGTCTTTAATTACCTGTGGTATTTATACACATTAACACCCTTGTGTGTTGCTGTGTTGACTCATTTTTACTAGAATCAGGAAAAAAATCATCTCGCTTGTTAAATTTATCTGCATAATCTCTGGAGATTTACAGCAGTTTTGTGACAAAAAGTTTCAGATTTTGAGGGTTAAACAGTTTGTGTCACCACACTTTCCCCTTATGCTCAGCCCCACTGGGTTCAACTCCCCTTCAGCCATCATCATTCTATGGCAGCCGATCTGTGACTAAAGACTACAGCCAGAGCCACTCTTTTCTGGACAGGTAAATGTCTTAAGTGTTCAGCTATAATGCCCAAGCTATCAGAGTTAAAATGCGAAATAAAGGGGTTTGCAAATCGCTGGTAAGCCAGTCATTGACACCTCTTCTTTTCCAAAATCCCCTCAGGCCGTCCAGTACATCACAGACCCCCACAGTCAAGAGAAGCCTCATGCTGCCCAACCACTCCACTCCCTTCAAGAAGGTACGCCCTTCCCTGGACTACGGCGGCTGGAACAAGCAGAGGCCTTCCACTCTGGCCCAGCCTCAGCCCCCACTGCAAGGGTAAGAATAAGCCAGATGGGCTCCATTAAATGTGAAAAGAGAATGGATTTCATGTGCTATGAAAGTCGTAAAACCAAAAATCTGTCTTCAAAAGTCAGTTTTGCAATTGTAATTTATTGGATGTACCTTTTTTTTAGATAGTACAATAATGGCACTAAAACATTTTCATAACATTACGTAAACCAGGTATATATTCTCAAAGTGAGTTTTAGAAAAAAAAACTTTTTATGGACAGTGCAAATACTTAATGTGCAGTTCTTTCAACGTGTATGTTGCAGATTTTCCAATTTGGGCAACACTTGCTACATGAATGCCATCCTGCAGTCTCTCTTCAGCCTTCCCTCCTTCTCCAATGACATGCTGAGGCAGAGCATCCCGTGGAAGAAGGTGCCCATCAATGCATTGCTCAGGTACTGTGTTTAAGAACATTAAGCATCTGTAGACAGCTGCACATTGTGAGTATCACAAACATAAAATCCTGCATCTACACTTCCTGCAGGCGTTTTGCTCACCTTATGGTCAAGAAAGACGTTGGCTGTCCAGAGACGAAAAAGGACCTGTTGAGGAAAGTGAAGAGTGCTATCTCCTCCACAGCTGAGCGCTTCTCTGGAAACATGCAGAATGTAAGAGCTCCCTCTAGGATCAACAGTTCAGAACAGTTGTGGTGTACTGCTGCTTGAAAAAGTACTTTTAATAGATAAAAACGTGTGTAGTTGTTGCAGGAGGATGTCATGCCACATTTTTTACCAGAAAATATTTTTGTTTGTGAATCTTCTATTTTTATGTAAACATGTAAAAGGTGATGGCAAACATTACAGAAAACAAATCTCTAAAAATGAATCTAAAGTACAATTATAAAAGAAAATAATCTACACAACCCTATTCTCATATCTACTCATTATGCTTAATTAAGGCCATGTGTGTCACAATGTTTATCAGGATGCTCATGAGTTCCTGAGCCAGTGTTTGGACCAGTTGAAGGACGATGTGGAGAAAATGAACAAGAACTGGACAAATGAAGCTGCAGCCTCCTCATCGTCCTCTGTGGTGTGTGAGAACGGCCAGGAGGCAACATCATCGACACTCAGTCAGCCTGGCGAAGAGGTCGACACCTCTCGCATCTACACCTGTCCTGTGGCAGTTAACATGGAATTTGAGGTGCAGCACACCATCACCTGCAAAGGGTGAGGCGTGTCTCCTGCTTGATGATCAGAATTTATCTTTGCTATCTATCTTTGTAATGTATTTGCCAAAACTGTTGGTCGCTCTGGAGAAAATAAATGGTATGTTTTACTTTATGTTTTGAAGCTGTGGCGAGGTGGTGACCAAGCGAGAGCAGTTCAATGACTTGTCCATTGACCTGCCACGCAGGAAGAAAACCCTCCCTCTTCGCTCGATCCAGGACTCTCTGGATCTCTTTTTTAGGGTGAGTCTTTTTATATTTACAGGTTAAAGTTCTGATCAGTTTCATTGAAAGATTCATCTTTGCCAAGCTTGTTATATTCGTTTTGTAAGTAACTACTCCTGCATGAAACAGACAGGCATCAACTGGGTATATTATGTTTGAACAGGTGACAATGGAAGTTACTTTTTCCTTTTGCAGATGGAGGAAATTGAGTACTCGTGTGAAAAGTGCAATGGGAAAGCGGCAACTGTTACACATAAATTCAGCAAACTGCCCAGGTATCCACTCAAGTGGAATGTACATGCACAATGACACTTTGACACTCACAGTCAAACACTAGAGTTTAGAGTTAAGCAGAAACATAATTTTAGTAGCTGCTGAGCCTCAGTCAGAATCACAGCTGACATTTCCTTCAAGCATCTGTTTATAACCAGTAGTGAAACAAGAAGCGCTTAAAACTATAGATTTTTTGTCTGAATCTTCTCTCCCCACAGAGTGCTCATCCTCCACCTCAAACGGTACAGCTTTAACGCTCAGCTGTCCCTGAACAGCAAGCTGGGCCAGCAGGTGGTAATTCCTCGATACTTGACCTTGTTGTCCCACTGCACTGAATCCACACGACCCCCCATTAGTCTCGGATGGAGTTCCCAAGCCTCCATGTAAGACATCCTAAACCTCTTAAAATAAAAATAAATGAATAAGAATTTTCTTGACAATTTGGGTAATTACCTCCTGAGCTATTTAGTAACTGTGTAGGGATTAGGTTGCAAAGCTTTGCAATTGACCTGGATGCATTAAATTTAGCTCCATTGGCTGAGAGATTAATTAACTTGCAGCAAATAATTAGGCTTCTGAAGGTTTTCTTTGTTTTTCTCAAAGGTCCAGAACACTCAAGACGTCACAGTTGGTCAACTCTTCTACAGCACCACTCCGGTAAGTCCTCATGGTTCTGCAAGACTTTCAAATAATGCTGTCAAACAGAAAAAAATTTGTATTTCACACTGGCCACAATTTAAGTTTTCTTGAGTAAAGCTCTGAACTCCCAAGTGTGCAGTAACATATTCTGCACTCAGCTTCTTTTAGGAATCATATGTTTGATCTGTTACATATTGAATGCCTAACTGGTAAAACGACTTTGTGTGCCAGACTTGATTTCTACTTTTGGCTTGTAAATGTAAGCACTGAACTTGGCTGTGAACACTGGCTGTGTGTGTAGAAGGATTGGAGGGAAAGTGGCAAACTCCAGCTGCACCTCTATCCTCGTGGACTCTGACTCTGAAGAGGAGCCTAACCGAAGGGTGAACGCAAGCCGCAAGCGTCGCCTCAGCAGCTGTCTGCCTGACGACGATGACCGACCGGAAGAGGTGAGCATTCACTGGCCTTGGAAGTTATAATCCAGCCTCCTTTTTCCCTTGTTTCTGTTTTGACACTGTCTGATGGGTTTTCAGAGGGGAGCAACGATAGATTCAGCAGACTTCAGTGGCATAAATGATGATGAAATGCTAGCGGCGGTGCTGGAGATGAGTCGTCAAGAGGCCGGCCTCTCTGCTCCACCTCCTCTGGAGGATGAACCAACCAGCAGCCCAGACACAGGATTCGGAGACACGGATGCACATGACCTGGCCTATCACACAGAACTGATGGAAACAGACAACAAACAGCCTGCAGGTAGTCCCAACATCTGGAGAACAAGATGATC
The DNA here is from genome assembly GCF_002260705.1 of Seriola dumerili. Lineage (NCBI taxonomy): Eukaryota > Metazoa > Chordata > Actinopteri > Carangiformes > Carangidae > Seriola > Seriola dumerili. The sequence goes on along the minus strand of NW_019174307.1, from coordinate 1,563,756 downwards.
TATAGATGGGGTTTCTACAGGGGGCAACTTTTACTTTTGTCTTGAGAGATTGTATAAATATATGTAGCATCAGTCAGTTGTCCTGCCAGGATACACTGTTTGAAATCAGTGTGGCTTTTCTGCATTCACACAAAAACTGGGTTGTCTGAAATCTGAATATGTTTTAAGCAATATAACTTTATTAAACTCGTTTATAAGTGGAAATAACTTCACTAGTATTTTAGTATAGAGTTAATTGACATGAGTACATTCTGATCTTGTGTAGATGTGCTGGATTCCTTGGACTTGACCATGGATGAGAACAAGGAGAACCAGACTCCAGAGGGTGTGCAGCAGCAGGGTGAGCTGGACTGGGTTCAGCAGTACAGTCTGGATCAGGAGAGGGAGGAACAGGAGCTGCAGCAGGCTCTGGCCCAGAGCCTTCAGGAGCATGTAAGATCACGTCCATGTGACATTTGCAGGGGTTTCCTTAAACAAAGTAACAATAGCTCTGCGCCTTCATACTTTATTACAGGACTATATTATACAGACTTCACAATATAATAACACATATCAAAATATAGTAGATCTGACTGAAGCATGTACTTAGTGAGCAGGTGAACATCAAATACCAAGAGACCTGCGTGAGAATGCATTGTTGAAATTTCTTCCAGCGAGTCTCACTGATGTAACACTTTGTCCTACCTCACCCCATACAGGAGGCCCAAGAGATGAGAGAGGATGATGATCTGAAGAGGGCCACTGAGCTCAGCTTGCAAGGTATCGACCAGAATTGTATGGATGTTGAAACTCATGAGCTCCTGACACTCGCTCAAGCAAACATTTGCTTGGCTGTCATTGTGCATCTTTGGCTCTGTACCATTGATTTAGTAGAGGTGGAGGCAGCCAGTGAGAAAAATCTCTGATCGACTGTTTGGAGAATCAATCTTCTCACAAATTGAGTGCAGTTTTTTCGTATTGACCTTTTTCCAGAAACAAGACCCCAGACTGACACCAGTGCAAAGCCAAACTTAACAGTGCCAGTTGCAGTTTTTATCAGACATGTTCTCAATGAAGTGCTCAGAGCATTGACAGAGAAAGTTAAATCAGACTCACAGTGCTATGAAACTGTTAGACCTGTACCAATATCTGTTTCTCACCCAACAGAGTTTAACAATTCCCTGCCTGAGCTGCTGTGCTCAGATGATGATTCTGGCAACGAGGACGTGCTGGACATGGATTACACTGAAGCCGAGGCTGAAAACCTGAAGAGGAACGCTGAGGTACTAACCATCCTGCTGCCACACAATGAATCCACAACACATTGAAAAGTAACTGTTGTGCTCTGCAAACATTGAAGTAAAAGTCCTCGTATAAAATTCTGCCTAAACATTTCCACTAAACGTATCTCACTGCACTGTTGATCTACAGTGTGCACTGGATTCACTGAGCTGCTTTCATTCATAGTAACATGCTTATAAACCCTCTAATCTACAGAGCGGAGACTTGGCCAACTCTTTCAGACTCATCAGTGTTGTCAGTCACATTGGGAGCAGCTCCTCCTCTGGTGAGCCCTTGTTTGTGTTTGTATCTAATCTGTCCTAATGTAGATGAATCCTCTGTCAACATTTATCCAAACTACTGCTCAGGAGTTGTTTTCAGTTACTTGTTTGCAAAAAGCAAATCAAAACCAATAAAGATGTCAGACTTGAATGTTTATAAGATTCTCTGAATGTGTCACATGGCAGACAGAGAGGATACAGCTTTTTATGACAAAAGATTACACTTCATGATTTTACTGATTTGCCAACTGTGCTACAAAGCGGAAGAACTAATAAGTGGGTGTCCTCATATCCTATCCAGCACAGTGCCAGATTTTGTGTGTGTTAGGAAGACAGAACTGTCACTCTTAGCCTACCTAGATTAGAGCTAAACATTTTTGCCATGACTGGGCATGCCGAAACCTAGATTACAGTATTTAATTGATTTTAATATAGGGTCTCAATGGTTTCATATAGTGTAATACAAAGACTTGGCATGTCATGTTGTACATTCCCTGACCTGATATTTACAGCTTTGTACAACTATACCTCAATAAGGAGCATTACCACAGTTTCAACTATAGTATAAGTTGTTTGATCAGGTGATAGAGATTCAGTGCCATACCTGTTTCCTGCACAACATTTAGCATGCCAGAGAAATCATCTGGTTTTGTGTTTGGTCAGAATGACACCACGTCCACAACAGGCACATCACTACCTGTCCTCACTTGAGTTTCCACACATGACCTTTGTTTGTTTTCCACGCCAGGCCACTACATCAGTGACGTGTACGACATGAAGAAGCAGTCCTGGCTGACCTACAATGACCTGGACGTGTCACGCACACAGGAAGCAGCCGTCCAGCGGGACCGCGACCGTAGTGGATACATCTTCTTCTACATGCACAAGTGAGTTGGCAGAACAACCAGATGGATGTCTCAAACAACTCGTAACTAGCATGACATGCATTGCTCATTTTTTAATGTGCAATGCAAAAATATTCAGAGATTTTGGTGCGTGGCTGGTTTTGTAGGACTGTCTGTTTGGTTGCGTTCATCATCGAGGGCACTACATGAATTGGCCTAAGATCTTTTTTTCACACGTTATCTTGTCCTCAGGGATGTGTTTGAACAGCTGTCGGAGATGGAGAGAGCTGGAGCCAGCAGCACTTCAGAGGCAGGAAGGAATGTCCTGCAGCCTCTCTGAACACTACGTCTTTGGACAACCATCCACACGCACTCTGTTAGATGGAGCTCTCCTTTGAACAACCTTGAGTACTACTGATTGCCGTCCTTCTTTGGTCGTCTTCAGGCACTTCTACTCTTAAGATCACTAAATGCCAGGCTCAATTAGCACCTGTAAATGCCAACACACGTGCTAATCTGTCAAGACTCTAAGATACCAGAAATGCAGTTAAAATGTTCAGTGGATCAAATTTTGCCTCCATGTTTTTGGGGCTGGAGTTTTTCTTTGCTTTTATCAAACAACTGTTTTGTAGAAGTTATTTTCTTTGTTTGTTTCTTGATACACTTCTTTAAACTTTAATGCCGTTCATTCAGACTTTGACTTAAAAGCAACTATCAAACACCAGATGCTACTGGTGCTTCATGGATTGTATGTTTGCAGACCCTTTATTTCCCATATAAACTAAATAAAGATATATTCTATGTTGGAGTATAAGCTATTATAGAGTTAAAGGGTTGTTGTATTTAGCGGGTACATTTGGTGCAATATTTATGTTCTGGCACAGATTGGCCAATTCAAATCAGCTTTCTGTCAGAGTGTGTGGATGTTTTCCTGGTTTCTTTTTGTGCTTGACCTATAAGCTAATATGTGTGTGTGTGGCTGTCTCCATATTTTACAGCTCTAAAAAGAAATCATAGAGCTCAGTAGTAACATGGCCTGTTTTGACTGAGCTTTTCTCAGTAAACCCCGCCGGTTTTGACCTTGTGCCTCCCAAGAAAACTTTTATAAATATGTATACAAGCTTTACTTTGAAAGTTGCACAGCTTTGTTTTTGAATATGTTTGTCAAACCTCAACAGTGTGTAAGTCAGATTTTTCTCTATAAAAAGCCAACAGATTTTTCTATTTATTGCAGTCTAGGGTTGACGAATCTTAATTATCCCATGCATACACCATGGAAAATAGAAGTCATTACTACTAGACCACCAGGAAAGCTAGCTACAGTGTAATGTCTTATTTCATCATCGTTAAGGCCAGTATTCAGTACTTAACACCATAGAACTCTGCTAACCCTGTTGAACTAGTTCCTATCAGATGCGCTTGAATATAGACTGAAGAAATTGGGAGTATTTTGTTATTCTGTAATGATTTTAATACCAGACACTGGTTGTACAGCTCTTTCTTTTTGTTACCACTGTAAAGAAAAAATCACATTGAAGTATGTCATGACTAATGTGCAGCAATGAAACATTGTGTCTGCTGGACATATTCAGACCACAATTATTTTCTCAATCTCCCACAGAAGCAGAAGAAAACTTACATGATATAGCAGAAAACATGAGTAAATAATCTGTATGGACTGATTCATATTCTTGAATACCCAGCCCTATATTGTTAAGTTTTAAGGAAATGTCCAGTATTATTAGCTGACTTCCTGGAACTAAAGTTTTCTGTTGCACCATGGACAAACTTTATTCAGAATTTTTTTTTTTTTTTTTTTTTAATGAATTTACATGTCTGAAACATGGCGCCTTCCTGAATATCCTGTCCCAAATGCAGCAGTGTAAAGAGGGTAAAATGTATTTGTGAAGTAAGAATGAACTGCTTTTTTCTACCCTTCATACACAACTGACTCTTCCTAAAGCAGATTTTAATAAAATATTACGGTGAAAGTGCACAGACTTTTTAATTTGGTGTTTAAAACTTTAATAACACTTGAATCCAGTGTTTCAGGATGCCCACACACAATCAGTAGCTGCATGTATGAAGTCCTTCATAAAACAGTTGCTGCAAACATTGGTTGTGAATATAACAAATCTGTTAAATTAGTTAATCAATTATGATAGGTCAAGTCAAACTTGTTACAGGACAGAGTACAAACAATATCAAGCACCACAGTACACTTAGTGCAGTGTTTAGCTGTACAGGTAGCAGGTGACAGTCACTGTCACCTGTCTTGATTGCATCTCTTCATAAGTGGCTCGAGATGTCGCCCAGTGAGTCTGTTGTACTCACTTAGAATGTAGCTTTCCCTCTGCAGCATCTGCAAGCAAATTAAAATGCAATAACTCCTCAGTTTGTGGTGATTAAGGTGCATATAATCAGTATTATATGAGCAGAGTCATTTAGACATGTTGTCATTTTTATTATGGGGTGCATTTCAGAAATACTTTTTTTTGCCAGTTAAAGGGCCAGTTCACCAAAATTTCAAAAACATTTCTTTAATTACCTCTAGCATGGTTCTCTCCACAACACAATGGGAAATTTGGAATTTCGTATCAGCTTTAAAAATTACATCTGAATGATTCAAGAGCAAGTCTGTCTCTTAAAACAGTTCCCATTACTGTGACTAACCCACAGACCTCAGTATAAAGAGTTTCCTTGGAAAAAATGAAGAAAATTTCCCTATAAAAATTTATGAGAGTATGTTCAGTGGATTATCAAGAGTAACATAGATTCTGTCTAGAAATACATTTTGTTGATAATTTTTTACATTAAATTTTTCAATGCTCAGAGAAAAGCTAAATCTCATATCATCTCATATAAGATGAGAAGACTTCACTGATTCAATGTAAATTCTCATAAAACCTAAATTATCTGCATGGATACACAGTACAAGTTGCAGTAAATGCAGAAAATGTTACTTTGTAGTTTGGCTGAACTGATCCTTTAACTGTGTTTTTCACATTATGGTTTTCCATACCAACCTCAGCCCATTCTTCCTCTGTCTCATGCCTGTAGCCCAACAGGTGACAGATCCCATGTGCAGTGACAGCCTGAAACATGAGGAAAAGAGTGCAACAATTAATCAACACCAGCTAATGAGGTTAACCTAGTCACAGGCAAAGAGGGACAGGTTAGCACAGGCATACATGGATAGTGGAAGTGACAGTTTAAGGCCTGAATTACTGTTAAATATATTGTTTTTACTACCATCATTTTTCTGAAGGTTGACAAATGTTTATGTAGATATAATAAAATATATTGTCCAGCCTGCAGTGACCCACAGTAAGAGCACCATGCAGATCTAGAGATTCCTCTTGACACTGTTTCATCAAAAACTCGACTCCCAAGAAAATGTCCCCGAGGTTTAGTTCATCTCTATGAAGAGGACAAGGCATCTTCCCTGGTCTTAGGTCCTAAAAAAAAGATAATCACACTTACCAGAAGCATTTGGAAGTCAGTGAATTAATATGGTTAGTCATATTTTGGTTTGCAGTTAAATTTACCTCGTAGAATGGAAATGAGAGTACATCCGTCGGCACATTTTTCTTTCTGTAGATGTGATTAATTTTCTGAATCCTGTAGTTATCCACGCAGATAATTCCCAGATCAAATTTCTGGATGCCCAGGATGTGCCTCAGTGTGTCAACATCCTTGCGTAGTCTGGCGCGGCGAAGAGGCACCACCTTTTGGAGGTTCCTTAGTACTACTCCCATTTTAAAACTCCGCGTAAAAAGACAAAACAGTTATTGAAAGATCTTCAGACATAGGTTTACATTAAATCCAACCCACCTCCGACGACGGCCAGGTACAATTAATTCCGTACCGGTAGGTTTAGGGGAAAACGTTGGTTAGCTTTACGTTAGCCGCGATGCTCAACCATTCCAGGCAGGCAGAATTCAAGGTGACACGTCCCGGCAGTCTCAACATAAAGTTCCCCGAAACCGATAATGTAAGCTTTCTCTGACTTATGTGGATATGTTAATGTATTTAAGAAAAAATTTAAAGTTTCTGTCATTGAAGGAAAACGATAGCTTGCCGGTGCAAAACCTCTTCGAACAATGAATCAGTCGACGTTGACAATCGCGGAACGGAGTTTAGCATTGAACGGGGGACCAAAAAAATTGTCGGACGGGAAGCGGATGTGGGAACATGTTTAAACTGAACCAAAAAATCAACATAGCAAACGCTAACTGTGAAAGGTGAGTTTTTTTGTATCTAAGTTGCATAGTTTTGTATAGTGTTAAGAGTTTTTTGTCAATTGCGTCTTTAAGGGCAATGTAAAAGCTAAGCGACAGTTAACTTCCACAATGTTTGTATTGTTAGCTTATGCTAGCGGTCGAGCCATGTATTTTTATTCGTTCCTGTGTTCATAATGTTTTCTTGACTTTTAACGTGATAGGGTGTTACAGCGAAGAACTTGGGAGGCTGGAAAAGTGTCACAGAGTTATTCTGCTTGAATGTGTGGATGAGAAACGTTCCCTTCAACAAATAACCGAGGACTAAACATCAGATAATATTTGCGCCATGAATCCACCCAATCCGTTCGGCAGTCCACAAGGTGGAGCTTTCCAAGCCCCAAGCAACACTATGAAAACAGGTTTGTTCCAGACGTTTGGACAACAAAGTTCAAGCAATCAGCCCCCAACTATGGGATTTTTTCAACCATCAGCGTTTGGACAGCCATCGGTCTTAAATCAGCCCACACCTCATGGAAATACCATGTTTGGACAGGCCCCAGCCTTTGGACAGTCTTCTGCACAGCCCACAATAAGCCAAGCTCCAGCGTTTGGACAGCCGTCATTAGGAATGAGCAGCTCAGGCTTTGGGAGAGGCACAGCACCAGCTTTTGGACAGACTAGTGGACCAAACCAGAGTTCAGTCTTTGGGCAGACACCTGCATTCGGGCAGACTTCTGCATTTGGGCAGGCCCCAGGATTTGGCCAACAGCCCTCTGGGTTCGGAAACCCCCAGATGGCTTCTGGATCCACCACTGTCGTAGGGCAACCTCAGCCACTGGGATTTGGACAGCCTGCATTTGGACAGCCATCGTCTACCAGTGTCACCACCAGTGCATTTGGCACAGCTCAGAGTGTGACCCAGAGCCGAGCTTTTGCGCCATCTGAATTCAGTTTCAAGCCGGCCAATGAGGCACTTTTCAAACCCATCTTCAGTGCCAGCCCTGAGCCTGCTAATCCACAAACTACTTCAATGTCCAGTTCACCTTTTGGCAGCAGTGGGAACCAGACAAGCTCCAGCACCATGAGTAACAGCAGCACAGCCGCTGGCTTCTCCCTGTTGACAGGTGATAAACCGGGGTCGCTGGGCTTTAGCTTCTCACAGCCTGCTGCAGCCCCCTCCATCCCTGCTCTAAACAATCCACCAACAACTAGCAATAGTGGCGGTCCTGCAAACACTTTGCAGTTCACCTTTTCCCAGCCAGCCCCTCTCTCCAGCTCCAGCACTAAGGCATCCACCACCCAGCCCACCACCCCATCTTCTTTCAGCTTTACAGCCAAAGCCCCCCTACCCCAGACAACATCCCTTTTTGGAGGAACTAATTTTGGCCAGCCCCCGCCTTATCCTGAAACTAAAGGTCAAGCAGAGACCAGCACAGATGAGAAAAGGAGTAACCTTGAGGCCCTAGCAGATACAAATATATTTGCACGATTTGGCAAAGGCACCAAGCGCAAGGACGATCCAGCGACGCCCAGCAGTGGCCCAGAGAAGCCTGCCACTGAGGAGGATGTTTCAGCAGAAACAGATTCACCAAGACACCCCCCAAAGAGGCCCCTAATGAGGTCCCGTGGCCCACCGGGAAGCTTATTCAGTAGGGCACTGAGTGGTCTTCGTAGAGACGGCACTAACCCAGTAAGGCGAGAGGCCACAAAGGAGCAGGGATCGAAGTGGGACGAGACAGGGGGGGAAGATGTCCAAGGGCAGGGTGACGATCTGACTGCTACACCACCCGCTGTACAAACACTCACCAGGGAAGTGCTGGAAAAAGCTGAGGAGTTAGGTGAGATGCACAAATCATACACATTATGTTATCTGTCTTTTGCATCAAGTTTTGTTTATGAATTTTTTTAAGCTTATTTGCACCATGACAAGCAACTGTTGTATAGTGGAGAGTATCCTAAATGACTAGGAACCAGTTTCTTAGACTTTACTTCAAATTTGCCTTTGATTAACCAGTTTATCAGTGATTTTTTTTTTTTTCAGTTTTTAATGACATACTCTAAACTGCTGAATTGAAGAGGCTAGTTACAAGTTCTCCACACCTAATAAAAAAAAAAAACTTCAAATTAGTTTTTTTGAATTTTATTTGTGATACTTATTTGTGAGCAGCATCTAATACACATATATTCATTTTGTTTCTCTTTTCTTCTGTGAAAAACACAATAATTTTGGTTTTGATGAAGAAACCCAGATAGAAATCTTCATCTTGCTGAATTCCAAGTACAATAAATAAAGAAGTGTATTAGAATATGCTCATCATATCCTTTGCCTATTACCCATTATCCTTATCCAGATGCAGCAAAACCCCCTGACCCAAAGCTTGAAACCGTAACCCCTGTGAAACGTGGCGTACGCAGGGAGAGCTCGGACAGCCTCGGTGGCATGTCTCCTACTGACTGCACCACCATCCAGTGCAGGGAACTGCCTGCAGCCCTCAACAAAAAGGACACACTCACGAAGCACTTTGCTCGTTTCGGCAAAGTTTCTAAGGTGTTGTGTCGGCCTGGCAAGAACCTGGCTATAGTCCACTTTGACGACCATGTGAGTAACATTCATCATACTCGTCCTTACTAGAACAAGTTCACTTTACTCTATGGCTATGTTGAATTATCCAGCCTCTTCATGCAAACCATTCTCCCAATGTAGTCCTCAGCTGGCTTTGTTTTATTAGAACACTTTTATTTTTATTTGTTACACATAGTGTCAGCTATGTACCAGGCCAGCTATTTGCGAGAAGAACAGTATTAAAGCTGCTTTGCTCATGTTTTGAACTTCAACAAGTTTGAAAAAAAAAACTACTACTTGCAGGTTTGGTTTGTGGCATCATCTATGGAGCTCAGTTGCTTTGTGACACTGAAACACTAAGGATAACACCAAAAGTTAGCTAGCTAACCCACTTAACCTGCTTTTTGCGACAGGCCAAAGATGTTGATCATTTTCTTTTTCTTTCAGGCATCAGCAGCAAAGGCCAAGAAGAAAGGCAAAGTCCTGCATCGACATGAACTCCTCCTCTTGTGGCAGAGAAAGAAGCAAAGTAAATACGATGTATTTAATACAGCCCTACAAGTAAAACTAACTATGGAAAACAAGGACTTAGATTTACACTTATGTAAAGAGTCCTGAGCACTTTCATATCATCTTTAATTCATTGCAGCAATTAACTGTGTGTGTGTGTGTGTGTGTGTGTGTGTGTGTGTGTGTGTGTGTGTTTAGGTCCGGGGGAGAAAGGGAGCAGAGCTGCAGCAGGAAAGGAGGAGGCAGAGCAAGAAAGCCAGGAGGACACAGAGCCCAAGGCTGCCTCCTCCCCTCTCAGAAGACCTGCACTCAGAGCTCCTGCAGTTAGCAGCACAGTGGCCTTCAGCCGCAGGTAACACCACACCAGTATGAAAGTGTTTGTTATTATTGCAGGGTTTTGGAGTTAACTTTAGTTGTAATGCTTTCATGTACTTGGTCCAGACCAATTGACGTGCTAAACGGAGGTAAGAAAGTTGCTGCAGTGCTGTGGTTCTCTAACATGTGTACTTCTTTGTGCCAGCTCTCCAGTGAAGAAGCCACCACTGGTCAAGGGTCTGCAGTCAGACACTGAACCCCAGAAAGAGAGCAGCACGGAGTCCCAGAGCTCAGAGCGCCCAGTCCCCTCCTCCCTTCTCCACCTCATTGGTCAATTGGCAGAGACTGCTGAGGACAAGTACCGCCTCCTGGAGCAGAGAGACAAGGTCCTGCGTCAAGGTGATGCTACATCTCACAACAGTCTAATGCAGCCTTTTAACGTGGCTAAAAAAAAAAACACGAGAGTCATTTTAATTTGTGTGGCACAGGTCGGCCAAAGCGGACGGACCTGGACCTGTCTAAGGTGTTTGTGGGGACGTGTCCTGACATGTGTCCAGAGAAGGAGAGGTACATGAGAGAGACACGGAACCAGCTCAGCGTATTCGAGGTCTTCCCAGACACTGAGATGGTAATGTTCTTAAAGTTTATGTCTCACATTCAGACTGAAGAATATCTGCCTTTTTCAGCTGAGATAGGACAGTGAGGTGTTACATCATGTCTCTGGTATTCTTCCTTTACTCCCCTGCCAAATAAATTTGTGGTATAAGATCACATTGAAGTTTGTCTGTTCTCCAGGCATAAGGAATATGTAAATAGATATTGTAGCTTAAAGGATAAAGTAGCTGCTTCTGCAAATGGGAGCTTGTAGGTACTCTGAAGACAGGAGGGACACCGTGGACAAAAAATGAAACTATCACCTTCTGTCCCCAACCAGGTGGATCACGCAGCAGCCATCAAGGAGTACAGTCGCTCCTCGGCCGACCAGGAGGAGCCCCTGCCCTTTGAGTTGCGCCCTCTGCCTGTGCTCAGCAGGACCATGGACTACCTGGTGACTCAGATCATGGACCAGGGCCAGGACAACTACCGCGACTGGTATGACTTTGTCTGGAACAGGACCCGTGGTATTCGTAAGGTGAGGCTCTGCTTCAGATCAGCCGCCCTCTTCAGATATTGTCTGTAATTACATACAATTCTTGTGTGAATGGGGGCAAAAAATGATTTGCTTTGATTTGATTGAAGCTTCTCTTTTGAAGGTGCAAAGAAATGTCTGCAGCATTGAGTAGTACCAGGCAAACATTTTACCTACACGAATACATACCGTGTAGGTTTCACTGAATTGTGTGATATTGCCTTTTATCATTAAAGCACTTTGTCATCCTGAGAGCTACTTTGACAAAATCAAAGGGGCTGACAGCTCCTCATGTTTTATATTACTGGTTATATTGATTCACATATCATCTCAAAACACTCAAACTGATCTCCAAACCAAATCAGATGAATAAGATCATTTAACAAGTCATTACATATCAAAATCCAAAACATCTGAAACTCACATCAGACTAGTCGTTGAGTTGCGATTCAGTCAAACCTGAACGCACAGATATGAAATCACCACTGTAAATAAACCTCCATAAAAATTTCCCCAAACAATTAGAAATCAGAGAAAGAAGAAGCTCCTCAGTAAGTGATCAGTGATAGTTACAGTCAGTCAGTACGTCAATGGTACATCACAAACAGGAAGTTAAAATAGATGATTCAATGCACTTAATTTTCCAAAATGTAAACAAACATGGACTAAAAAAAAAACAGGACTCCAGTTGAAGCTCACAGCTTAACTCACTGTATCCATGGCAACATGTTTCCTCTTTGTTGGAATAGTTTAGTTTATCTGTTTCGTTATCAGGAGAGTTGCTGTCACTGCATGTTGCCTACAGCAGATCTGATGTAAACAAACTCGTTTGACTCACAACTGACAGATAATGATTTGTTGTTGTTGAAGTGGGGGGGGGGTTGTTATGTGGGGGAGTCTGTGTATTTGATGTAGTTGCATTCGGAGCAGATTTACTTTGCATCTATGGTTTGCATAGATTATATTCTGTGGATCTGTGGGAGCTACTGGGAGCCATCAAAATGCTAATAATCTGCAGTAACAAAATTCTTAGCTCACTGCTGCACTGTGCACCATGCTCCATTTAATTTTACATACATTTTTTCAACATAGGTTTCATTTATTTAAGAATAAATGTATGATGTATAGTTTGCAGGTTTGAGTTTTAGGCATTAGTTTTACATTACAAAGTTTGCCCTTTGGTGTGTAACAGCAAACCCATTGTTCCAACACACCTCCTGGGTCTAGTCGTAGAGGGTTAGACTTGACTGTAAAGTAAGTCTAACCCTGGAGCATGTATTACAGACTGATCCGTTCCTCTATCACACCCACAGGACATTACCCAGCAGCACCTGTGCTGCCCACATACAGTGTCGCTGATCGAAAAGTGCACACGCTTCCATGTGCACTGCGCCCACCATCTCTGCGAGGAGCACATGTCATCTTTTGACGCCAAGATCAACAACGAGAACATGACAAAGTGTCTGCAGAGTCTCAAAGAAATGTACCAGGACCTGGCTACACGTCAAATCTACTGCCCCCGGGAGGCGGAGTTCCGCCAGTACAACGTGCTGCTGAAGCTCAACGACGGAGACATCCTGCGGTCAGTCATGCAAACACACACACAGGATGATTAATAATAAAAATAACGATTAAATGTTCATAATATGTGAAGTGTCATTCCCCCCCCCCAAGACATTAGCTATGGAAAAGATTGTATACAGGCCCTGTGACTTATGAGTTTAGGGCATATTTTGTTGCTTTGTTCTACACTAAAGAAAAACCTCCTCACACTTCATGTCCACACAGTGAGGTGCAGCAGTTCCGTGACGATGTGCGTAACTCCCCTGAGGTGAAGTTTGCAGTTCATGTATTCACTGCAGTCAACAGCAACAACTTTGTGCGCTTCTTCAAGCTGGTGAAAGGAGCCTCGTACCTCGCCAGCTGCCTCCTGCACAGATACTTCAACCAGGTCAGAGACTCTATTCTTCCGCTAATGAATGAGGAGGAGGAAATCATGAACCTGTGAAAAGTTTCTGTACGTTGCATTATTTTAGAACTTTATTTGTATTAATCATGTGCACTGATAAGGTGAATCCAAGCAAAAGTCTCTTATGAATTTTCCATATTTAATCTATACCAGTCATCAAGGATGAGATGCATATCAAAGGGTATAAATTAATTAGTACAACTGCAACCAAATATTTAATTATTTCATTAATCTGAAGATTATTTTCTCCATTAATCTCTTTATCTATAAAATGTTTCCCAGAGCTCACAGTGACATCTTTAAATAATCAACCAACAGTCCAAAGCCCCACAGATTTCTCAGTTTACAAAGTAAACCAGCCACCATTCACATTTCAGCTAAACAATTAATCAATTATGAAAATAGTTGCATATTAATTTTCTGACTAATCAAGTACTCGACTAATCATTGCAGTTCTATGAATTAGATTTTAATTTTATACAACTGAAAAATGATTTGTGTGACAACGGTCTGCTCTGTTGTATACAGTGCTTGTTTATGGTTATTGGCATTAAAGAAGTTAATATGTTTGGAAATGTCACACGATGGAACAAGCAGTAATGTGAATGTTGTGTTGTTCAATATTTCCATTCTGTTTCTTTATTCTTTCCTGTTTGTTTTTGTTGCTGTGCAGGTCAGAGCGAAGGCCTTGAAGACCCTCAACATTGCCCACACTGTGGGTCCGCGGTCGACTGCGTTTCCAGTTGAGGACATAGCTCGGATGTTTATGTTCCCCGACATCGCAGAAGCTACTGACTTCATCCAGCAGTACGGCCTTAATGTCAGCGATGGGTAAGTGTCTACTTGTGCTCTGATGTGGTTTTTTGGGGGGTTTTTTTTAGAAATATTTTAATTAAGTTACACACTTCTATTCCTCAGAGTTGTGCCTGTGCAACCTGACTGGGCTGCAGGTGCTGCCTCGTGCTACCAGTAGTGACAAGGACACTAGCAAAACACAGAACTAGAGAAGAATCAGTCAGGAAGGAGAAGGAGAGAGCAACTGTCTGTGGCAAACACATGTAAAACCATTCCCTTTCTGGGAGTTGTGTTGCTTTTGCCTCTCCATTGCACCTGTTGTCACTTTCACTTGCACCAAAGCAGTTGAAACTGATTCACAATCACTTGTGCTTCCTAAATGGACAGATTGATATCCCTGAAGTTTAAATGACTCTGTGTTATACTGTGATGATGAAGTATTCCCTTCATTTTTTTTGAGCAGTGTATTAACAAACAGACAGACAGGCAAACAGGACCAAACACATAACCTCCTTAGCAGAGTTAGCAATCATAAGTCACTGGTATTGATCAAGTTGAGCTCTGTCCACCTGAGAGAGGAATGTTATGGCATATCGCAGTATTTTGTGCAAATGTTGTTGTTTTGGTCACAGCATTGTTGAGCTGAGTCGTACAGCGTATCAGGAGCCAGAGCTGCCGCTGTCCCAGAAGAAATCCGAGGTCATCCTGGCAAAGAAAACAGTGCTGGTTGGAGAGGTGGTGAATGGAGGCCCCCTCCCCAACCCTCCCCAGCACATTCCTGTCTGCAGCTTTGACTCCCAGAACAAGTACCGTGGAGAGGGCCCTCTGGCTGAGCCCACGTCAAGCCAGTATAAAGGTACTGCTTCCATTTTACATGTCCTAACCCTGGCACAGACATGCTCTCCATTGACTACTGTTTGTGTACAGAGTTGGAAAGGAAAGAGGTGAAGTAAAATACAGATTTTGCTGCATTGTCGACCCACTGGTTCATTTTTATGAGGAAGAAAACACTGTGACAGTACCTGTGTCATTTCAATAGACATTGTTAAATCCATTATGAGGAATAAGAACATAATCTTATCACATCAGTGTAGAAATTCAAATTCATTCACTGATTTTCTTCATTGTCTCAGTTGTTGCTGCCAAGTTGGAGGTTAAGGCATCCCCCAGCGCTGAGCTGCAGCCGCAGGTCACGTCACTTCTAGACACTCCCTCTGCGTTCGTGCTGCCTCCAGCTGTTACAGATGAGCCCAGTTACAGCTCGGCCCTCCCAGCAGACGCCCAGCAGCTCTTCCAGCCGATATCTCAGCCTCAACCTGTCAAATCCCCATCACCTCCCGCCAAACCTCGGCCGGTGTACAGCGATGAGGTGGGGACGATAGATGGTCTGATTCATTCTCACTGAACTGCCTGCACTGTAGTTACTGTAAACTTTTCCCTCTGTATGTCTGACTGATGCTGTAAATATGGTGACTTAGGAACAGTGGTGGGAAGTACATTTACTCAAGAACTCAAGTATTTACTTAAGTAATTTTGGGGTACTTATATGCAACTTTATACCACTGCCTCACCACATTTCAGAGGAAAATATTACACTTTTATGTTACATTTATATTTCTGTAGTTACATTGCAGTGATGCATTGTTATAGATAAAACTATTCAGGCTGAAAAAAGGTTTTACCATTGGACCTGTACTGACCGGCTGTGTTGTACCTGCAGGACATAATGGCTGAACTGGACTGCGTGATTGAAGAGGTGGTTGAAGCAGTAGTGAGGGAGGTAGCTGATGTCGGTGCCAGCTACGCCACCACTGCTCTTGCGTAAGTTGACGTGATCTATAGTCCATCCATCTTCTGTACCAGCTTTTCTTGTGCTTAAGTTGAAATAACATACCTTAACATGCTGCTCTATTACCTTTGTGGTTCTACAGCGAAAGCAGTTTGCAGGTGGAGACACTGGTGGATGAGGTGTTGGGACAGATGCTGCAGGAGGTGTCCTCCACCGAGATCAAGTTGGAGCAGGAGCGTGTTGCTGAAGAGAAGCGCAAGCTTGAAGAAGCCAGGTTGGTCTAGCGACAGTGAAGCACAGCCTGATATTGACATGTTGATTACAGCACGCTGCGATTTATCATGACCCTCGGCTCGGTTAAGAAACATCTTCTACCCTGAACCAAAAACCAGGACACAAATTAACCATTGTCATCTCTGTTAATTTTTTAAAATATTTTTATACAAGCAGAAGTGTAAACTGTGAGCAAAGCATCCAGAGTGTGGCTGCGCAATGATTTAGTACTCACCCATATTCTGGTTTTAATTTACCAGGAGGAAGCAGGAGCACGAGGCTTTCCTGGTTCAGTTCAGCTTCTCTCTCTGCACAGAGCTCATCCATGAAGTTTTAGATGAGACCATCAAGGAGACGGCTGCCTCTGAGATCCAGTAAGATTTTAAAACTCATCCAAATTTGATCTGAATTTGAGTGTTTGAACATTTTACATGGGCTGTTAATAATACCAGCTCTCAAAGTAGGTTACATAAATAACATGACTCATAATTATTTGTGAAAACAGGAGGAAAGGGGATTTTCTTCTCATTTCTTTGATGAATTTAATTGTAATCTTTTTATTTGTTAACCTCTTCCAGGCAGGCAGTGAATGAGAAAGCAGAGTGTGTGGCTAAATGCACAGAGCAGGTCTGCACCAGTCTAATTGAGGAGACTCTGAATGCAGATATTGCTCTGATGGTTGAAGAAATCCTCGATGCTGAGCTGCAACGTATCCACAAGTACATCAAAAGGTAAGAAAACAGAAAGCCACAGCTCATCTCACACAAAACCCAGACAGACATTTCTTTGCTGGGCCAATATCAAATATTTGACAATATCGACCAGTCAAACTGACACACTAGCATGTCATTGTAACACAGTAAATTATAAGAGGATATTTAATTGTATCTGTAACCTTTTTCGTCCCTTCTCCTCTGCACCACCAGGTGGCGTGATGTGGTAGCAGTTCGTCGGCAGCTGAAGAGACAGATGAGAGGTTTCCCTGCAGCTCCTTGCTGTGTGGACCCTCGATTCAAACTCAAGGCTCTGGCTCCCAGCGCCCCTGCACAGCCCTCCATAGCAGATCTGGCCCGTGGTCTGATCAACCTGGGAAACGCCGGCACCCTAGCCCTGTCCAGCACCAGGTATTTTCATCTCCAAGTAGCTCTCTGGACAACGTGAGGTCTAATGAAAGGCATTTATTACATAGTTAACAGTATTTGATGTATGATTGTTTGGTCACTTTACTGCTCCAGTAAGTACTAAACATGTTCTGGATCTTGTGAAGGTTATTAAAGATGAGGCAAGAAGCAATCCACCAGATGAGAGTCCACTACTACTATCAGCAGCTGCTTGAGTAAGTCTTGAGTTGATTAGTGTGTTTGTTCAGTCTGAGGTTCATGTCACCACGACATGAGTTTTGACTCTTCTTGATGTTGTCCTCAGGGAGACGGTGTGGGCGCCGCTCGACCTGCCAGCACTGGTGGCAGAAAACATCCCTGACCCACCCGACCGCATCTTCTGGAAAGTTGCTGTCCTCTTACCCAGCGACCACGAGAGCGTAGCCAGCCTGGCAGACAGGTAGGCAGCTTGCAGTGCAACATGAGGGTTGACACAGTAACAGCAGTTGTGACAGGCAGATATTTCATTTTCCTTAAATATTTGGTTAATGTGTGAATACTGCACCCGGTATTCATCAAACCTGTCACTGAGCTTGTCCTCCTGTCTTTTGTATTAGGATCCTGTCAGACTGGCTGGAGGTGAAACTTGGTGGTGACAAGGCGTCTGAGGTCAGAGAGGAGCAGCCAGATGGCACACTGCAGACCCTCTGTGTCACCAACACACTGCAGGAGAAAGGACAACGCACTCACAAAGTCCACATCAGCGTCAAGGTTAGATCAGACTGCAGCTTGTATGGACGACTGCAGCCAAACACTTAGAAAACAGCCATAACATAAAGAGGTTTTTCTCCACTATGCAAATGATTTCCTGCTCATCTACAGGCTCATTGATCATTTTCTACTTTTCCTGTGCACACCTACTTTTTTAGAATGAGCTGTTGATTTAGGTAAACCAACCATTATATATTTTTTTCTTTGTTTAGTTTTTGTGTCTTTTGCAGCCCCATTACTAATTTCTTCTTTTGCATTGTCACCTTTTACTCTCATATTGACTGACAACTCCACCTCAATGTAACTCTCAACTCTCAGTCAACTGTGAGCACCATGTGAGCCCCTCTGTACCTGAACTAACACTGACTAACTAACACAACAAGACACAGCTGCCCGAGAAATATTTAGTAGCTATGTGTCCACCTACTTTAAAACCCTGCAGCTTGTGCTCTGTCTTCCATCTCCCACTCACTCTCGCGTCTTTCTGTATTGATGTAAAATTAAACAAATTAAAAGAGAGGTTTGGCACTATCCATTATTTTATTTCAAATTGAATGTATATTCATCAGCAAAGCATCAAGCACTATAGTTGCTCCACTATATATCTTAATCTATTAATTACCCACATTAGTATAATAGTGTAAATATTTGTATCTACTCTCTCTATATCATTTTGTAGTTATTTAGGTAGATGAAAATATTATCTGGCCTGCTGTGGCACTTTTCTGACCGCTCCTCTTCTTCTTCTTGTGTCGCAGGCGTCCCGAGGTCCGCTGACTGAAGACGGCCTGTCCAAAATGGAGGAGAGCTGTGAGCTCCACGGGACAGGAGCTCTGATCATGTTGCTCCCTGCCATGCCCATCGTGGAGCCCGGGCACGATGAGCAGGATGTACCTCTGCTGTCAGCCTTGCTTCAGCTCAAACAGCTACAACAGGCCAGCACCTGGCACTGCCCCCTGCCCCTGGTCGTTCTGGTGCCAGGGCCTGATGGTGGCACTGGTGACACACAGAAACTCGTAGAAGGTAATTAACGACAGTAATAACGTGATTAGTAGACTCTAAGATTTAAGTAACGGTCATGAGTATAAACACAACCTCAGATCAGTTATGCATTAATAAAAAAGCAGGATGTTGAAGCTGCATTCTATGTCAGTCTGCTTTTCTGAAATAATCTGCAAAATATGTTGATCCTCTGTCCCTCAGCTCTGATGCTGCACACACTGGTGAAGGAAGGCCTGATATCAGAGTACACATTCTTCTTCATACCAGAGACCACTAGTGACATCCAGGGATCCAAACAGGTACGACACGTACCCAGGGGCGGGGGTGAGAGAGTTCAATGAGGGAGAAAAGATTGTTTTTCTTACTTCAGCGTATTTTCAGTTTCTCTCTCTTTTCCTTCCTTCTCATCTTATCCTTCTCTTTGTCTGATTTTAAAGTGAGCTTCTGAAAAGAGAGACAGGATATATGTCAGTATCTTTCTTCTCTGACACAAGCTGTCAGTCCAGCAAGTTATTGTTCAAATCAAATTGATCAGCTGAGGTGGCAAACCCAAAGCTTGTATCATCTCCTCCTCCGTCTTGCTCGCCTTGTTGAGTCACTCCTTTACCTTAGCAAGTTGCCTCTTTATGGTCTTTATGGTTTGTCTTTTTTTTTTTACACTTTGTTTATTGGGTTTTGCAAAAACATACAATGGTGTCATTCGAACTTTTACAAAAAATACAAAAATATATAGTTCCTTAATGAAGACATTATAAAAAATGCGACGATTAACAAATTGCTAACCACAAAAAATTTTTGAAAATGTCTGTCTGTCCAATAATTAAGTCTTCTAAGTCTTTATGGTCTATTAACTCGCTCCGCCTTCTCTCCCACCTCCCCTGTTGCCCCTGTTGTGTGTCTCTAGCTAAGCCAGGCGATGCGTTGGCTGCTCGCCCATGCTCCACCACCCTTCCCTCTCTCCTGTCAGACCCTGGTGCAGCTTGTCGAGGCCACTTTGAGTCGTGAGTTCAGTCCCAGAGTTTACACCCACCGACAGGAGCGAGCCGCCGCGCGTCTTCCTTCCCAGGACCCCGCACCTGTCATCCAGCTGTACAACGCCGTCCTGGCTCACGTTGCTGACAAAGTCTCATCACAGGATCTCTGCAAACTCTCGTGGCCGCCCGGCGAGTTCTGCCTGCCTAATACCCGGGACTTTGTTCCTCATCTGGGCTGGAACTCGACTCAGCACCTGGCCTGGCTTCGCAAAGCCATCCTCAGCCTGCAGCTGCCACAGTGGGATCAGCTATCTCCCACTGGTCAGTAACTCAGACAACTTTAGTGTCATTTTTGTTTGCATTTTCCCACTCCTGTGTAATCTGAGTACAAAAGAAGTCAATAATCCATGTGTTGTACTTCCTACTTCATCCTTCCTTCCTTTATTATCTCTCCCCCTCTCTAGACTCATGGTCTGAGCTCTGCTCCTCCATCTATCACTACGCCGCTCAGATCCCAGTCTCACGTTGCAGTCAGCCTCTCTTGATGTCACGGCTGGAAAACCTTCTAGAAAGGGTCATGCTGAAAGGTCACCGTACCCGAACCCCCAGATCCAAGGTAACCATGGGAAACTGGAGCAATGCAGATGGGAGTGTGTGTCCAGCCTACAACCAGATCCCCTGGGATGACGTGCTGGTCATCTGCATAGACCACAAACTGAAAGACTGGCACATACCTGGACCGCCTGCCTGTGAAGGTGAGGGCTTTCTTGTGGAAAGTTATTTCACTGTGGTTTAGATCAACACACATTTTCCACCTGTACCAGCAGACACTGTAGGACCTGTATTTTAATATGTAACTATGTTTGTCTTGTTGTTAAAGATGCTGTGACAGAGGATGGGGAGATCCTGGTTTACTTCCCCACAGAGTCACTGAAGGGTTTCCAGCCACCTGAGGAATGGACCCAGGCCATCAAGCAAACACACAAGGAGAAGCATCAGGACATGGAAGGGTGAGGAAGCGTCATTGGTCTTCTAGACTGTTGAGCAACTGACATGGACAACAGCTCCTGCTACTACTTCCTAAGGTCACTAACCTCAGCTAAAGGCTGAGGTCACCAGTGTTGTGTACATCCAGTATGTGCTATGGCGTCAAATAAATTGCACAGTTGGTGTACTCGACCATAAGTGTCATAACATTAAAGTGAGTCAGGGGAAATTTATTAGAGGCAAACGTACACATTCTGATGTTCATACAATGTATATTGTAACTAATTATTTCAAGAGCTGCTTCTTGCAACTTTGACTTCCTTTCCCTCTCACTCAAGTTTGAATGAAACATGACTGAAGATGGACCTAGTTTTCAAGAACATACGAGAAGTGGCATCACAGTGACTTTGCATTTTCTGTTTCACACTGGTCCAACTTTTCTAAACCTCTCCCTGTCTCCCTCCTTCATCCTCACCTCCCTCTACCATCTTCAGGGCAAGTGCAGCTGCCTGTGCCACACCCACCAGTCTGTTCCTCAGACAGAGGTTGTTCCACACTTTGCTGGAGCCCCTCGAGGCCACGGCAGCCCCCCTGGACATCACACACAGTCCCACGCCACAGGAGCTGCTGGCCCACAAAGTCCTCCGGAGCTTAGAGGAGGAGAAGGCTGAAAGCAAAAGGTACAGCAACAGCTCTGCTGTTAACATAGATGCAGTGCATGTAGGGTTGATGTTGATACACCATTTTGCTTATAAACAGTATTGAAAGGGCAGGTGTATGAGAATGAGGACTGAATCATTTTATCATTAAGTACAGAATGAGATAAATTATCTATAATTATCTGGTTTACTATTTTTCTTACTAAAGAAATTGTTGAATTAAATTGAAGGTTACTATTTGTTTCATTGGTAAAATGAATGATTCAATTTCTGTTGCAATTTCTTATTTGCCAAAGATAATCTACAGTATGGTTGTGTCATGTCTAACACACACCACTGTATCTCTGCACAGGAGCATGGATCAGCTACAACGCTGGCTGGACGGGGACCCCTTGGACCACTTGTCCACACCGGTCTTCGTTCCATCCTCCACCCTGCTGTCCATGCCCACAACCATAATTCAAGCCCCCACAGCCAAGAATAAAGATGTTGCAGTTGCGCAGGTACGACATCTCTTCTCTCTCTCTCTCTCTCTCTTCCATGATTCGGGGTCTTTTCTTTTCAAGAACCCGTTGAGAAGCAAGTTTGGCCGAACCGAGCCTTACACTTGAAGCCAGTTTGTGTTGGATTTTACATTAAAATAAATGTGGCTGCAAATGACAAGAGATTGAATTTGAGTATTTTGTAAATGTTGCAAGTACAGTTTACAGTTGTCATGCATTCTCTTTGTCTTGATTTTTCAGGAGCCTGACGATCTGTCGGAGAAAGCAGACTGGCCTAAAACCGTGCCTGTGTCTATGGCGTGGCGACTGAAGGAACTCCATCGACAGATTGTGGCAAGCCAAGAGGAAGAGATGGCCTGCAGACTGAAGCTGAACAGTCTGCTTAACATTGTCGATGACTGATGAACTGTTGCCGCACAATATTTTTAACATCTTTGGATTTATTCAGATGTTTGAGAAGTGAGGACAAAAAAGCCATTCGTCTCCATCGACAGACCACTGTGATGTATTTGCTGAGTCACTGTCTTGCGAATTTCTCATCTTTAGTCTGTTGAGGTCTGATTCACTGACTGGAACCATGTGGGTCATATTTTTTGTTTTAATTAAGGTCTGGGTGTGAAGAAGTAGAGAAGAAATTCAAGATTTCTACTCTTGGTTTAATTTTTGTACCATTGATTTAGCATTTATAACTTTTAAATGTGTGTGTCTATAAGTACAAATACAGTCTGTTGGTTTTTGCACAAACCTGATGAGATGCTGACTCGTGAAGTGTGTTAAAACCTGTAGAAAAGCTGCTTTTTCTCATCAGTCATTAACACATTGAATTACTTGGATTGTGCTTGAACACTTAACGGCTTCAGCTTTAGTTTGAACTTATTTTTGTACTGTTATGAAATTGTTGTATAAATATTGAATAAAAATGATATTTTTCATGTAAATTTCCCACTTAGCTTCATTTAGATGCTGTCACCATAATCAATTTGTGAGCACATGTGTGGTATTTATCCTAGCAGCGCTCTGATTGGAGGACCTCACGGCAGACCCGCCCATTTCTCCGCCCAGTCGGTGCGTGATTGGACAGACGAGTCTCTGCTCATGTCTCTCCATGTAGAAAACTCCTCGGACGGCACCGCCATGTGTCCTGGGGAATGTAGTCCCTACTCTATTGAACGATGAATTATGGTGTCTTCAAAGAACTACAGTTCCCATGAAAACAGCAGAAGGGGCCGCGGCTTCAGAACAGGTGAAAAGAAATTCATTCATATGGTTCAGCGGAGGTTTCAACTGTGTATCTGTCAACCACAGCCATGACTGAGGGAACGTGAGTATATATATTTATTTATTAATTTAACGGATAATGTCGCCAAAAGTAGTTTATTACAGGTTTTCTCACCAGGAATAATGACGAGGAAGCGACGGCAGGTGAAAATGCTTTTTAAAAAATCTTAATTGATTTAATTACGATTGAACATAGGTGTAACGTTCATTAGAAAAGTGTGAACCGGGTGATATTTATGTCGCTACTAGCTACTGTAATTTACTACAGTGATATCATAGCAGACACATGTGTAACTGAAAATAAAGTGAAGCTTTCAGACTGGAAGTATTTTTTGAATACATAAGCATTAATAAAATTCATTAGTGGAATATAATTAAGTAACATCTGTATTTAAGTACAATAATTAACTCGGATATTTACTTATTTACGTTTATTCCTCCACTATAAATTTGACAGCTGCATGTATGACTTACTTTTTAAGATTCAGATTTTAGAAAAAAGTTAAAACAACTCAAAGTATACAGTATAAAGTTGTTAAAGCTACAAAATTAGATTGCATTTACACGATAATGTATCAGTAATTATAACCAAATTATAATGAATAATATAACACTGACAGGGGCCATTCTGCATAATGGTTCCTCTACTGTTGGTAATATAAGTACATTGTGCAGCCTACTGTGTAAATGTGCTCAATACGTCCTTTTAGTGGAATGTTCTTCCAGCTGTGTGTCATCCTGAGAGAGCAGCTCAAACTGTCGGACCAATGAACACCTAAATGTGTAGTTTGAACAATTGAAATGGTTTGCAGAAGGTAGGAACTAAATATGACAAGGTGACACTGACAATAAAAAGCACAACATATATGAACGCCTCTGACGAAGCCAACAAACAGATTTATAGGTTTATTATAAGCTTCACAAAGGTTTTAATTAGGTTGCAATATATTGTAAAAGTATTAATACCAATTATTGTGCCAATTCCCTGTAAATGGTTAATTATAAGAAACCTTAATGTGAAGACTGGCTTCCTCACCAAGCTATTGTTGGGTTCTGACTTTAACAGGGAGAAATCACTGCCTTTTATAATGATTCTGCTTTCATTACTTCATATTCTACACACTTTTGGATTGTGTGTCACACGTGCACATGAGCTCAAATCCAGCAGCAGAATTATTGGCTTCACCTTTGATCAGCTGATCCGCAGAAATACTTCCATTGTGCAAGACTTTTTAATATTCCACATTTAGTACAAAAATCTAAGTTTAAGAACCAGCTGTCTCTTCCAGGCACCTACGGAGGCGAGGGGGGCCATACAAGACGGAGCCAGCCACAGACCTGAGCCGCTGGAGACTGACTAATGTTGAGGGCAGGCAGACGTGGCGCTACGTGGAAGATCAGGAAACCCCAGACAGAGAGCAGACCATGCTGGAAGCCCACTCACTAGGCCTGGACACGGTGGGTTTTCCATCTTTTTTTTTTTTTTTTTTTTTATAAGAGCGAAGTTAGTTCAGGCAGGTAAATCGAAGTTTTTACAATTACAAAACAGCAACAGCGGTTTCAGACCTGCGCTTCTGTTACAACTGCAGTTCCACACTTAATCTGCCTGTGGGACGGTTCAGTCACTCAGTTACAACTCAATATTCACTTTTTAGTATCCACTATGTAGATAACTACGGATGACAGGTGATAAATTATAGGAAAAACCAACATAAAGAGTCTCAGTGATGTGTTGTTCCACCACCTGCTGCCAGAACAGCTTCAATGCTCCATTGATTCTACAAGTGTCTGGAGGATGAACACCTTCTTCCAAAAGATATTCCCTCATTAGTGTTTTGATGGTGGTGGCGGAGAGCGCTGTGTAACACGTCCATCCAAAATCTCCCAAAGCTGTTAAACTGGTTGAGATCTGGTGGCTGTGAAGGTCATAGCATATGATTCACATCATTTTCATACTCGTCAAACTATTCAGTGACCCCTTGGATGGGGCATTGTTGTCATGTGTCTCTACTCTTTTTTCAGGTTTTTCCTCGAATTTGTCACCTCTGTCTGTACATGCATATGGGATCATGTGGTGTGTTGACGTCAGTTGTCCCATTTACAACATATTGGACACTAATCCGATCATTCACAACACAGTGTTGTACTCTGAGCTGTATTTACTGCTGGTAACCAAAGTGGAAGGCAGACTCATGAAGTAATCTCTAATCCTGTCATCTCTCCACAGAGTAAGTTTGTGTCCGGCTCCCCTGCCGCCCACACGGCTGTGGATGCTGCTCTGAAAGGTATGGACTTCTACAGGCACCTCCAGGCCGAGGACGGTCACTGGGCAGGGGACTACGGCGGGCCTCTCTTCCTGCTCCCAGGTAAGACAGATCCTCCTCCACATGCTCTTTCATTTCACGCCTGAAATACTCAGTGGCTATATTTAGTCCTTCCACATAAACTGTAAATTAAAAGCCACTATGTGTAAAATGTGTCATCCTCCAGTGATACGGTGTTTTCAAAGATGCTGGCAGACACAGGTGATGTGATTTCTGCAAGTTACAGAACACATGCACGCTTTGTGTCTCTAAATGCCATAGAAATAGAAAGCCTGTATAGTCATTGTAGAAAATACAGTGAAAAAAAGAGTGACAGTTCAGTATCTTATGAGCCATTACTTTAAAAATCATTCCCATCTTTTTGCTTAGATAGTTTGTTACGGTGGTATGTGGTGCAGGTGGAGCTGTTAGAGTAAACAGAACACAACTCAGTATTGCATGATACCAGTTTTTTCATGCATTGTTGCTTCTCTCTCTCTCTCTCTCTCTCTCTCTCTCTCTCTCTCTCTCTCTCTCTCTCTCTCTCTCTCTGTGTGTACTCGTGTGTGTGTGTTGCTCAGGCCTCCTGATCACGTGTCATGTGGCTAAGATCCCTCTGGCCGAGGCCTGGAAGAAGGAGATGGTGAGGTACCTGCGCTCCGTTCAGCTGCCAGATGGAGGCTGGGGTCTGTAAGTCGACAACACAATTATTTGACTTTTGATGTTCACACGTGCCTTATCCTACGGCGGCCCTGAGAGCTCAATGCACTGCAACATCTGTACAAGCATCATTTTGTCATGTTATTCCAGAGAATAAACAATAATAGGGGCCAGTGTTTTATAGTGAAATGAAACCCTACGATACAAGCATCTACATATACAGTTTGAACCAGAGCTGTAATTCAAAGTGTCCGTTCATCCCCGCTGCTACAAAATAATTACAGGAGAAGTGTCAGGCTATCTGGGACACAGATTATAGCAGCATTCTGAGTGTGTGTGTGTGTGTGTGTGTTTTTGTTTTTCTGCAGACACATTGAAGATAAATCTACCGTCTTCGGCACAGCACTGAGTTACACCTCACTGAGGATCCTGGGAGTAGACCCTGATGATCCAGATATGGTTCGAGCCAGGAACAACCTGCACAGCAAAGGTGGGGAGGAATAAGTTGAAATGAAAAGCACAAAGCTCTGTAGGATGTTATTAATAAATACAGTAATACTTACATTCAGTACTGATGATCTTTCTCTACTGATAACGCACATCCTAAAACATCTTAATGTGAAAAACAGATTTTTTTTTTTTATTGGAAAATATGTTGTTTCTTTATTTGTAGTGATAGAATATTTCCTGCAAATTTAATGTGAGATAATGTGAAGCCATGTTTATAATAACAACCATGACAGGGCTCCTTGTTCCTGTAAACCAAAGCGCTCTCTGTTTTTTATTTTGTTCAGGCGGTGCAGTGGGGATTCCCTCGTGGGGTAAATTCTGGTTGGCTATTTTAAATGTCTACAGCTGGGAGGGAATGAACACACTCCTACCAGAGATGTGGTAAGCTGGATGCTCCAACATCCCTTTATATTCTCCTCTACCCATCAGCCATGATTTAAATACACAGAGGAAACTTCAGGATCTCAGCTGAGGTCAGAGAGGTCATTATGTTGCACCAGTACAAACATTATGTGATTCTGACATTAAAAAAAAAAATATATAGTGAGATCTTGTCTTTCTCCCATGCAAACTGCTGCTGCTGCAGTTGGAAATGTAAGTGATAAAGTGTGGCAAAGGTCATCAGCAGTAAATTTAAAGGTCCCATATAGTATAAAGGTAGATGTCCATGTCTTCTATGATTATAAAGCAGGTCTAAGTTCTGTATTAATACTGTGAAAGTATCAAAGCCTCAGTCCACAGAGAAATGCACACAGCCTGTATTCAGAAACTGAGACTTAAAAATGAGCCATCAGGACTTCTGTAACTTTGTGATGTCACAACCAAGTAGTCACCACTCTCAGCCATGCCCCAAGCCCCGACTTCCTGGACCGACCATCCAACCTTGCAGGATTGGGGTTCTCTGAGTGTTTACCTGAAATCTGCAGTGCTTTTATTGGATCACTCAGAAAACAATCAGCCAATCAAAACAGAGGCTCAGAGCCTCCTCTCTTCTGATTGGCTCACTGACCTGTTGTTACTAGAGCTCCAGAGAGAAGCCAGAGAGAGGAGATGTAAAACTACATTGAGATGGTTTTTGTTTCTTAAAACCACAGATATATCTTCTTATGGATCAACACTTCAAATAAAACACAGGAGAAGAGGAAAATATGGAGCTTTAAAAGCGTTTCTGAACTAAGACCAGGCCCAATCACAAGCAGGAGGTCACTGATTCTCTTGGAAAAATGTGTGAACATATTTTCTTTTGAATGAATTCAGGGTTGATGTTAATGTTTTTGTTTGTTAACAGGTTGTTCCCAGCTTGGATGCCAGCCCACCCCTCCACTCTGTGGTGTCACTGCCGTCAGGTCTACCTCCCCATGAGCTACTGCTACGCTGTCAGACTGGCAGCGGAGGAAGACTCCCTGGTCCTCAGCCTCAGACAGGTGCTGCAGCCAAACTGTCCCACAAGGGGACGCCACACTCTGTACTTCACAGTCAGAGCTCAATGTTAAACTCTGAATTTTGAAGCAATTATAGAGGATGACATCATGATGAGTTTCAGTGCACTTAATAATAATAGTGTGGTTGCAATTAAGGATTGATTTCATTACTGATTAAGCACTGATTTATTATGTTTTAGATCAGATCAGTTTTCTGTTTAAGGTCTGAAATTTTTGGAAGAAAAGAATGAAAAATATCCATCACAATTTCACAGTTTTCCTCTTCAGATTTATTTTGTCTGATAAGCAGCATAACCCAAAGGATCAATTCATATTAATATAAAGGGTGTTTTTTTCAATCATACAATATGTCCCTTTCTGATAACTCTAATGAAAAACAAACTGCCTGTGTGTTGCTCTAACTGCAGGAAGTTTGAGGTTGTAAAAGAACATTACTGGCAAAACAGTTTTTTTTTTTTTTTTTTTTTTTTAAGAAAATCTGGTATTTATCAGTATCAATATCACAGAGTGATAATATAGAGATGGTTGATAAATAACTGGTTGGTTATCAAAGTGCAGCTTCCTGTTCTGGCCCACACGTCTGACTCTCACCACAGAGAAGTGTGGAAAGCAAAAGGCTGTTTAGCTCAGTGTCACCAGTTGTTCACATGTTGTTCTGATACAGTATGTTGTTGTGTGGTACTGAAATTTACACATTCACAGCCTGACTACGAAATGTTTGCTTAGTAATAAAACACAGAAAGGTTTATTTCAGTTTTTTTAAGCAACAACCTTGTGTTGTATATTTAAATTTGTCACAGCATCTGATGGAAATAAAAACTGGCATCAAAGTCATTACACTTTAATAGTAATTGTAATGTTTATACTAAAGAGACTGCAGTATTATTAAATGCTCATATCAGTACTCAGTATCGGCAAGTACCCAAATGTAAATACCTCTACTTGTACTTGGTCTGAAAAAAGTGGTATTGGTGCAGCCTTATGAAAAAGCCATTTAGTGTGTCTAAGCTATTGATCCACCAAGTCTCTGAGCTGAACTAGATGTACAGTTCTGGTTCCAAAACTCCCATAGGTTTATAATTAGGGCAGAAATCAGGTGATTGTGAAGGCCAAAGTATGATTCACATCCTTCTCATATCATTCACTGAGCCCTTGTGTCCTATATGGAAGTTTACACATTTGTTATTTTTCTCCACTCATTTATTCAGGTGTTTGATCTCTCACCTGTTCATCAGTGTAGGAGGATCCAGTGGTGTGATCCACCTTTTAAAATATACAGGAGAGCAGCCCAGTGCAGTTTTTATTTTATTTTGACAGTAGGACCACTTCTTTATTTAGAAATATCTTTGCCTTAATGTATTTATTAATGTATGTGAGCGGTTTGTATTTGTCTCTTGCTCTTTGTTGTGTAGGAGCTTTATGTCCAAGACTACGCCACCATCAACTGGCCCGCTCAGAGGAACAATGTGGCAGCATGTGACATGTACACACCTCACAGCACACTGCTCACCTTTGCCTACAGTGAGTCTGAACAACCCACTGTGCACCGTGATGATAAACCACCGCCTACACATGTGTGTTGCTGTAATACAGGCAGCAACATTAGAACAACATTAGATGTATCCCTGGTTACAGGGTGATTTTACGCAATCATTAAAAGAGGAAAAACACTGCCCTTTGAATCACCTCCCTAACGTTGCGACTCTGTTTCCTCTCGTCCTGCAGTGGTGTTGAATGTGTATGAAGCCCACCACAGCAGCACGCTGAGAGGAAGAGCAGTCAAAGAGCTGTATGAGCACATCCAGGCGGATGACCGCTTCACCAAATGTATCAGCATTGGACCGGTAACAAACACACAGACACGCAAAGACAAAACAAAATAGACATTGCATGAAACGAAAACTGACACAGGTTAAAAACACCTCAACTTGACTTATTACCACAAGAGTGTGCGTGAACGTGAAGTACTGGCCTTTCCCCTCAGATCTCCAAGACTATCAACATGCTGGTTCGCTGGTATGTAGACGGCCCTTCCTCTCCAGTCTTTCAGGAGCATGTGTCCAGGATCCCAGACTACCTCTGGTCAGTCAAACTGTCTCTCGCAACTTCAAAACCCATCACTGCTCAATTAGGTGTTCAAGAAAAGCTCCTGTGAAGCTAGATATTGCAGTATGCGTGTATGATGTGGAAACTAACGATGTGCACCAAAGTGAACTGCTGGTAAACTAACAGTAAGTTGTGTGTGTTGCAGGCTGGGACTGGATGGTATGAAAATGCAGGTGAGCATTTGTTCTCTGCTGCGTCTGTATGTCGCGTGAGCGTTTCCACAGGTGCAGATGCAGCAGTGGTTTTGAAGCTTGTCACTTCACACTCACATTCCTTCAGTCTGCTGGCTGGTTCTATACGTTGCATTTTGTCCTCTGCACTCAGGGAGTTCAAATTGAACTTAACCTGAGTGTTTGACCGTTTTGTCTTTTTTCGTTCCGCACAGGGGACCAATGGATCTCAACTGTGGGACACTTGTTTTGCTGTACAAGCTTTCCTTGAGGTAACGCACACCCGGCCACTCACACTCACAGCAGCAACATTGTTAATGTAAGAAGGCATATGTTATCTGTCATCTTATGTCATCTGTGGACTGTTACTGTTACTGAGCCACCGGCTTGTTCGGTAGAGCAGTGACACTGAGAGACAAGAAGCATCTTAATCTGGATGTGTTGTAAGATGTTTCTGTTATATTGGTGAAGTGACTCTGGAAGTGAAGGTCAGAATCAAGGAAATACCCAGATTTCACATCTGTGTGGTACTTTCCAGAGAGAGACACCAAAGAAGAATATATTTCTTGCTGCAGAGTTTCAGTATCAGTGACAAGAATTTTTGTTTTTGCCTTTGATGCATGTTGCCAGTGAGTTAACAGGGGACGGGAACATGTGTCATCAGTGTAAGAACAGTAACATAAGTCATGTTTCTACACTGTGTGGCCTATATGTATAAAATGAACCACATATGATGTCACTTCTCGAGTGATGTTTACATCAAATGTGTCAAACACTGTCCTCTAATAATCTATAATAGTAATATAGAAATGTAGGTATTGTCACTAATAACTCACAGATCATTGATCGCCTCGAGAATGATTGATCATTACTGTGTTTGGCACGGAGGTCATATTATATATTACATATTATTATAACATATTATAATAAGTTGTGTGTTGGGTTCTTTCAGGCCGGAGCTCAGGACAATCCCAGACTAGCTGAGTGTCTCCGAGACGCCCATCAGTTTCTCACCATCACACAGGTATGATCAACAAGCAGCTGACTGCTGAGCTAATCCTCCATTATGCTGCTGTTTTGCAGATGTTTATCCGTGAAAATGTGATTTCAAAACAAAAACAAAAGCAGTCACAAGGTTTTCATTATCGAGCATGAGAATAAGCACGTGTTACCTTTGGATATGTTTGCAGAACATTCAGTCGTGCTAAAGATTAAAACTGTAATATGATCATCCACTGCTTTTATATACCTGACGAGTTTTCCCACCACCAGATACCTGAGAATCCTCCTGAGTACCAGAAGTACTACAGACAGATGAACAAGGTAAGCTAATCTAACACAAGAGCCACCTCTCAACATTTTTCCTATTATTCTTAAATAAAAGATTAAATGCCTGTGGAAATTTTATCCAGGAAGCAGAAAAGAGAGAAGTAAAGTATGAACACATGCGTGCACTGCACTGTACTGCACAACCCTGTTTTTGTTTTGTAGGGAGGCTTCCCCTTCAGTACTCGTGACTGCGGCTGGATCGTGGCTGACTGCACAGCTGAGGGCCTGAAGTCAGTGATGCTGCTGCAGGAACTCTGTCCGTCCATCAGGCAGCCTGTCGCCTCTGAGCGTCTGTATGATGCTGTCAACGTGGTGAGTCTGCAGGAAAAAAAATGAATGGAGGACTAATTTATCTTTTTTGGAGGTTTCCTACGCCAATGTGCTCCAAGTCTTTATGATAAGCCCCAGATTTTGTCACTGGTTTACAGGAATAGTTTGCCTCTTTGGGAAACATGCTTATGTCCTTTCCTCCACTCACATATAAGGATGTAAGTTAGCTTAGCATTTTGCATTTTGCATTATATATCCCATTGGTTTAAGCCATACACAAACCAAAGTCACACTGCAGCCCAAACTGAACCCTCTAGTCCCTCTCGTGCACTCGTGCTGTTGTGAAGTTGCTCCTTGTCGTCCTGCAGTGTTACAGCTTTTGCGCCGTGTGTCTGTTTGTAGCTTCTGAGCATGAAAAACTCAGACGGCGGATTTGCCACATATGAAACTAAGAGAGGAGGGAAACTCCTGGAGCTACTCAACCCTTCCGAGGTGTTTGGTGAGTATGCTGTCGGCACCTCACTCAATGCCCATTCCATGCACGTCACTGTCAGGTGTGTTCAGTCTGGAAACAACGATTTTAATCTGTGTTGTTACACAGAGTAGCAGAGATGGGGAAAAAGTCACTGCAGTGATCTCTTGCCTCTAGAGACAGGGTTATTTAATAAGACCATCATGCAGGTTGATGCCTGATTGAAGAGTCTTGTGCAGGGCAGCTCAGTGGTGTGAGCGCTGGCAGGACTGTCAGTGTGACTCAAGCTGCAAATATGCAGATGTGAAAAAGGGAAACAAGGAGCCAAATATAAACATGGCATTTCAGTGTCCGTTCAACATTTAGTGAGTGGGAAATGTTTTCCATTGCACTCTGAATGTGTTGCATTATTATGGCCTTTACAGTATCAAAGGGCAAAGAGCCTAATATGGGGGAGGGGATGCAGTAACGTGCTGTGAAAGTCTTAGTAACAGTGTGTGCCTTCTCTCTGTCTCTCCCACACGCTAACAGGTGACATCATGATAGATTATACCTATGTGGAGTGTACCTCCGCAGTCGTGCAGGCTCTGAGGCACTTCCAGAAGGTCTACCCTGAACACCGTGCTGAAGAGATAAGGTACCACACCACACATCAACATGTTTGGAAGTATACTAGTGTCAGTTACTGAGTGGCACAGAAACCATCAGCAAACTGGCTGCCTCTGCATATGTTAGAAATTCTGCAAGCACACGTTTCTATTATGGAAAACATTTATATCTGCTGTTGATTCATGACTCTAATCTGAATCCGAGACATTCTTAACTAAATAATTTCTCAGTTCTTGTTGAGGTTTGGGATTAAAACTCCAGGGGAAAGGTTGTAAAACAGTCCATTGGTTCTTCTTCAGGTCCACTCTGAGAGAAGGACTGGACTACTGCAGGAAGGTGCAGAGGCCTGATGGATCCTGGGAAGGGTGAGCCCACAGTTGTGATGTTACAGTCTGACGTCCTACCTGATGGGCAGGTAAAGCTCAATGATTTTCTGCTTGTGCTCAGGTCGTGGGGAGTGTGCTTCACATACGGAATATGGTTTGGCCTGGAAGCTTTTGCTTGCATGGGTCACGTCTACGAGGATGAGTAAGAGATCCAAACACTGATCACTGAAATGTTATTATATGTGGTTGAACAAGCCACACAGGACACCCATTAACCCCTAGCCTACGCGCTACATTGCACCCTTGTGACCTCTGTTGCCAGGGACGTGTGTGCAGAGGTGCAGAAAGCCTGTCAGTTCCTGCTGGACCGACAGATGTCGGACGGAGGCTGGGGGGAGGACTTTGAGTCGTGCGAACAGCGGCGCTACATCCAGAGCGGCACCGCTCAGATCCACAACACCTGCTGGGCGTTGTTAGGCCTCATGGCTGTCAGGTAAAGAAGCCCTCAACTGACTGCACTTTCACGGATCACGGTGGGATCTGACTGGATGGGATGGGATGGGTTCTGGTTTGGAGTTTAGCAGAATTGCTGGAACAAGTTTGTACTGGCTGTTGTTAGTTGAAGGTTAGACTGATGATTTTAGTCACGTGTCATGTGTCTGTGTTATTTACACATCATGTGTAATGATGAATAAATCTGTAATAATAATAATAATAATAATAATAATAATAATGATAATAATGATAATAATAATAATAATAATAATAATAATAATAATAATAATAACTTTATTTAGCACTTTTCTTAACAAAGTTACAAAGTAAAGTAGAACAGCACAAATAAAAACATCTCAAATCAACATTATGCAAAAAGACAGTGAGCGAAAAGAAATATGTAAAAACACGGATATTAACAATGAAGGAAAAAAAAACCTCTCATAAGGTTTGGAACAGATATGTAAAAAAACGAGTTAATACAAGTGTAATCATACAAGCATATAACACGTATCAGACATTACCAAGGGCTAAGACAAAGAAACGCGTTTTAAGAAGAGATTTAAAGGAAGTTAAAGAGTGACAAGTGTCTGATTTGAAAGCTGTAGCAACGAAAAGGAACTTCCAGCTTTTCAAAAGTAAAAATTGAATCTAATCAAAACAAACTGAACTGAATCCAAACAAAATAATTCATGTGAATTCAGCAAAATGGCTTGTGTGCATCACCAGGCATCCTGACAGGCGGGCCATCGAGAGAGGAGTACAGCTGCTGATTGACAAGCAGCTGCCCAATGGAGACTGGCCACAGGTGAGTCTGTGCTTTGCACGTGTTTTAATACTTACATGTTAAATACTCGACTGAAAATGAAAGGGAATCTCCTGCAGGCTTTGATGTGTGACGTTCTGTGCTTCCAGGAGAACATTGCAGGCGTGTTCAACAAGAGCTGTGCCATCAGCTACACCTCCTACAGAAACGTCTTTCCAGTCTGGACCCTCGGCCGCTTCTCAACACTGTACCCCAGCAGTCCGCTCGCCGGGAAGGTCAAGCTGTGAAGATGTCTAAAAGTCGATCAGACTTCGAAATGAGAAAACAAAATGTCTTCAGCTAAAGCGAAAAAACACAACAGCAGCCACAAAGTTCAGACAATCAGTTTTGGAAAGCGTGTATTATTTTAACACTTTGAGCTGTCTCAGCACTTCAGCTGTGTTTTCCATCAGATGAAGTAACACATTTCATTCTTTGAATTTCTTTCTGTCGACATTCCAGCGCGGCTCGTCCGCCAGAGCTACTCCTCACAAATCTGTTGTGATTATCTGCTGCGGTCCAAGACGCCCACTTCATGTGTACAGAAGCATTTATGTCCATGTCGCCTTATATCCCTGCCCCCTCCCTACCATTTGCATTTAGAATAAAGAATTTTTCTATGGTATCATTGTGCTTGTTGTCTGCAGTGAATGCACCTTTTGGCTTGTTTCACATTGCTCTGTGTTCAGACACGAAGCACATATGGAGCAATTCTTTTCTTTGGAAAAAATGATTCCTCACAAGACGTACTGGTCCGTTACTGTTACTGATCAGTCAAAACTTGCAGGAAGCTCGTGTTTTAACAACCAGGAAGAACTCAAACCTGCAACATTTCAGTCATAATTCTTCTACTACTAATAACTTTTAGATGCAGAATTTGAAATGTTATCACCTCCGCAACAGCAAAATAAGATATAAACAAACTCTGTAGATTGTCGGACGTAACCAGTGTCACTGTTCTGTATTTGAGGCTGGGTTCTCTGCCATTCATTAGATCCTGCTTTATTCTGCGAAGACGCAATTAGTTACCAAGGTGTCTGTTTTAGCCCTCTGACTGCTAATTCTTTCTCTTACTGCCGTTTTTAAGTTGAGTTAAAGGTGTGGCCACGAGGAATGTTTAGAGATGTTCTGCTGATTAAAAGGTATTTTGTGGGAGTGTGCCAATGTTCACAATGAATAATGTGCGATCATGGAGCTATTTCAGGTCAACAAGCTGTAAGTGTGTTAACTTGTGCGTCTTTCCCATTCACAGCATTGAATAGATTCCATGTATGAAAACAGACATACAAGGCGAGTCTATGTAACTGGTTAAACTTGTGCTTTCTAGTGTCTATTGTTTGCTCAGAGTCTTAAGCATGCACTGATGCTGATAAGAAAGCTGGTTTTGATTCACCTCCCTCACCTTTTCCACATATCTTCCTTTGACTCACCTGTAGCACAGTGTCAATCAAGTGGTTTTGCAACGTTTACTGAATGGAAAGACTAAGGTTAATATGTGCATGTTGGAGGAGGAGGATGGAGGCTCTACCAACAAGAGTTTAATTTCATTTCCAAGGTAACCATATACATATTCAGATATTTCCGTGAATCAGTCAAAAATGACAGTTGTTAGATTCCTCCTTACCACCGCTGTGCACTTCAGACTTGAGGCTTCGCTTTCTTGACTCTCTAAAAACTTAATTTGGCACTTGGCTCCGTGAAAACTTGATTTGAGACTTGACTCCCCAAAGATTTGACTTCAGACTCAACTTTTACATTGATTTTACATTGCGGTGATTTTTTCTCGCACCTCAGCAATCATCATGTTTTAAAGCTTCACGTCTTACAACTGAAACTAAATCAGGTCCCAAATCTGACTGTTTGAGGTTCCACAGAACCCCTCTAAATAGGTAAACGAGGACTCATTTAGCACTTCTGAGGGTTTCACTCAGTGCAAGTTTATTTGCAACAAAGCATGTATACGAACAAACTCTGATCTGTCCCGGTAACAGTTCAGTCTAGCACATTATAGGAGCCCCTCACAGGCTCTCCTCCCCCTCCCTTCCTGAGTCCTAGCAGGTCATGATAATGAGACATTGTTATTCTCAAACTGTGAGGTCTGGCATCATGGGATCATGTTCTGCAGAACTCCACTCATCCTGGTGCGCGTGAAGTATCTCAGGAGAGCAACTTTAATTGTCACATCATTTAGCTTTGACAAATCCAAACAAGTTTGTACAAACTTTACCGTTGGTGGTTCTATTACCTAGTCATGACCGGAAAACCTGTTTGTCCCCTGGCGTCTGAGGCGTCAGGCCTCAGCTGACCTCACACCGACTTAGCTGTTGCCAGAGATGAAACACCCAAATATCACATATGCTTAGTCATCGACTGTCACAGAGTTATCATTTTGGAAATCACATATGCACAAGTGAATTTTCTTCTTATTCTACAAGCTATATAATATGAGTATATTATGGATAAGC
Organism: Seriola dumerili; assembly: GCF_002260705.1. Lineage (NCBI taxonomy): Eukaryota > Metazoa > Chordata > Actinopteri > Carangiformes > Carangidae > Seriola > Seriola dumerili. The sequence continues at coordinate 1,526,568 of NW_019174307.1, read as the reverse complement.
ATTATGAGTGCAGCATCAGTGTGTGCGAACGTGACTGGACATTCAGTACATTGCTAATCTTGTGACGAGTCTTGTCCTAATCAAGGAGCTCAGATTTAGCAGATTTCCTGTTTTCCCCATTCACACACCTTTTCTCTCCTTGGCTGGGTCTGGCAGGGGCAACTAAACTTTACAAGATTACAAGAAATAAACAATAAGCAACTGAAGCAATTGATTTACTACAACCAATGCACACAACATGATATGAGCCTTGACCACCAAAGACATGACTAGGACATGAGTCCCTAAAGACTTTGACTACCTTCAGACTTGATTCCCTGAATAGACGACTTGAGATGCGAATATTTAAAGACTTGACTTCAGACTTGACTCCCCAATGATTTGACTTCAGACTTGACTACCTAAAGACTTAAAGACGTTAGGCTTGAAATCTCAAGTGATAAACATGATAAACAGTCTTTGTAGAGCAACGTTGATTGGATATTTATATTTTAAGCCTGTGCACTGCCATAACTTGATCTTGGTAATGTGAAAAAACACCTTTTCTTGCCTCCTTGCCTATTATTATTATGTTGTTGTTATTGCTGTTGTGTTAAAGGGGAGTAACCTACATCTTTCTCCATTTGTTACATCACGGGTAAACATCACAAAGCCAGTTAGCAGATACACCTTCAAAAAAGCAAACACGTGCAAAGTCTTTCTTCGCTCTTGAGAGCTGAAATTACAGGTTGTCTTCGCTGATAACATCACACTTGTTGATTCTGAGGAAAAGGCGTCAGACAAACAGGCATGTCAAACCGTACAGGAGGACAAAAGAACTACAAATCAACACACTAAACCGTGCATTGCTTGATGTGTGTGTGTTTCACTGGAACCTAGCAGAAGATGTCAGATAACAGTGTCACAATGTTCAATACAACTATGAGTTTTACAAATAATGTGAATGCTATTTTAACAAATTTAAATGCAGTATTCTCACCGTATACACAGAGAGATAAACTCTTTATTGTCATTGCATATAATAATGTTTGGCAGCAATCCTCTCAGCAGTATATATTAAAATAAAAAAATGAATAAAATCATTGAAATACATTAATATATAATAAAAACAAACAAACAAACAGGAAACAAAACATGGCTACAGGTTCATGTAATGTATGGTGCAGATGAAACCCTGACGTACCAGAGACTTTGTGACGGGAGTCCGGGCTCTGCCCCTGATGGACTGCATAGATTGAGGCGTGGCTGCTGATAAAAAAGCAGCAGCAGGTGACGGCCGCATATGTGGATCTCCTCTCCAGCGCTCAGTAAGTCATCTGTCCCTCTGCAACTTTGAGTAAGCGTATGTGTGCAGAGGGTGATGGTCATTGTTGGGTATAATTTTGATGTTTTATATTTCAAATCAACAACACAGCCTACAGTTGCATCTTTCAAGTTCAAATGTTTTGTAAAGTTCAGGTGTCTTTCTTTTCTTTTCTTTTCTTTTCTTTTCTTCTGGTCACACGGGACGTATGTGAATTTATTTGTTCATTTTTCTTTCTATCTTCCTTGTTTTTAGGGTTTGAAGTTTCACAATGCAGAGGTGCAACCAAGGTAAACAACACATTTGCTTTTGGGTCATCCTCACCTCTTTCTCTCTGTATTGAATGTGTAATACATATTATTTATTCCAGGGGGACACTGTTCTCAAGGGTGCCATGGCCATGGGCATGGGCATGGACACGGACACGGACACGGACATGGGCATTGCCATGGACATGGACATGGACATGGACATGGCGGTGGCCATTGTCAAGGGTGTGGCCATGGACATGGACATGGACACGGACATGGGTGTGGATTCAGGCGCAGGTTCAGGCACAAGCGTGGCCACAAGCATGGAAAGTGTCACAAGAAGGGGAGAGACTGTCACGGGGTAAGATTCAACAGTGCAGTGTACAGTTCATTCACAGCAACCAGTGGATTTGGTTCAGAAATGATTTGAAATAAGGTGTAAACAGTTTGTGTAATCCAACCTAATCAGAACTGATCACAGGAATACTCTGTTATTGATAATATGTTTTTAAGAAGGGTATTTATCCTGTTGTTCAGTGAGTAGGGATGCACTATGCTCCACTTTTACACAGTTGCATACATTCACACCAGGATGTCACTTGGAATAACCACAGTCTTAAATGATGCCATAGGAGGTTTAGTGCCTTGCTGAAGGGCATCTCGACAGTAGTCATAAAGGAGGAGCAACTGCGAATCTTTCCCCTCCCTTAAATGTGTCCTGCTTGTCCTGGGCTTGAACCGGTGACACAACTGCTCTCTGAAAATGAATTTACAAGAGACAGACTCATGCCGGCTGAATATAGCTGCTTTCTTCACACCCTCAAATTTAATGCAGACACAAAAATAATAAACAAAAAGTTTAAATCAGTTTTAGTTTAAGATTTAAATGTTGAAATAATATCTGTCTCTTGTGTCCACCCCTCCTGTAGTCCTCCAGCAGCTCCTGCAGCAGTGACTCTGACTAGATGAAGATTTCTGGAGAAAGCAAGCTGTCAACTGGAAACCTTCATTCTCATAACTTACACAGTCATCTGTTTGTCCTATAGCCTAAGGTTTGGTTACATTCACATATGATCTTAAACATGTTTGTAACTCAAATACATTTGTGTTCTGGCCCAAGAAACAAGCTTTTGTCAGAACATATGCAAAGCACACATTGGTTCTGATGTAATGAATTTTCAGTTTCAGTTTCAGCTTCAGCTTCACTCGTTATCTCTAATTACTTCTCTTTCTTAACTCGGCACTGTGTCCAGGTCCACTTTCTGATAGAGTATATAGGTTTTTAAATACTTTGTGATCATGACATCTTTCTAATTATCCTGATGGAGTTTTTGTTTGTAGAAAAATTAAACAATCCTGAGCAAGATCTCAGTTGGACCTGTGAGGGAGGGGGTGGTGGGGTTGGGTGCGACATTTTTGCTCATTGCTATTGTCCTTCTTAATAATACCACTGGATGGTGCTAAATGGTGTGTGTCATTTTCCAGACCTTTAGTCACTAAAGTCCTTTAGTGACTTAAATAATAATAATAATCCAATCTTATGTTATCCTTAATTGTGTTAATACATTTTTTCATCAATAAAAAACTGCTTTATCAACCCATGATGCCATGGATCTGCTGGTGCTCTTGTCATTGTTCCTTATCTGGTGGCTTGTGGGGACAAAAACATATAAACAGGAGTGTTATTGATAGTTATATAGAGAATAAAAAACCTTAAGTGTATGTTTGCACACTGCACAAAAGAATAAAAAGAGAAAAAAACTGTTGGTGGGAGGTCAGGCTCTGCCCATGATGATGAGTGATGGGTTGTTTCTAGCTGAGGTGTGGCTTCTTATAAAAACCAGCAGCAGGCTGCAGCGTCTGTGGATCTGCACTCCAGCACACTGTAAGTTTACTAATAGCTATCTACGATTAATTACCATAAAGTACGTGTGTGTGTGTGTGTGTGTGTGTGTGTGTGTGTGTGTGTGTGTGTGTGTGTGTTTGTGTGCACATATGCATGCTTACTTGTATTGTTTCTATCTTTGATTCTTGTGAGGACCAGTTTGAGTTATAGACCTTATGGAGCGAGGACCTTCACCCTCAAAGGGCTGTTTGAAGGTCAAGACGTGGCTTCAAGTTCAGGCTACAGTCAGGTTTAGGTTAGGGTTAGAGTAAGGGTTGGGGTTAGACAGGGAACTGATCATCTTGCTTACATGTATTCATGTGTTCCCTTTGTTAACAGGATTGCATTAATTGTAATCATGTGTTTATCGGTAAAATGTCTTTATTGTATCATACATTATATCTGACCTGCACTACCTGTTCTGTTGGTAACATCTGTCTTTTCCACAATAGATTGCAGTGGCTTTCTTTCTAAATGATTTTTATTTTCATTATTTTATGTTTCACAACTGCTTATATCCACACTCCAGTAAAGAGGGATTTATTTTCTGTGCACTGAAGTGGTTTCTTCTATTTCAGGTTTCGCATCTGAAAGTTTGAAATGTACGGACACAACAGAGGTAAAAAAAAAACAAAAACTCACCTGTTAGTAACTTTTTGCACTTGTATTAAATCCTCCTCTCTGTCCTTTTTGCCAAACGTTCTCAATTGAATTATAAGCAGCAAAAATTGACGTCATGATTATACAAACTGGAAGAGTAAATGATTAGCCCCGCCTCTCTTGTTTGACTAGGAAACCAGTATCCTCCTGGCTGTCATCCTCAGCCAGTGCCAGGTGGATACCCTCAATGTCCACCAGGCCCTGCCCCACCCCGACCCTGCCCTCCTCAGCCTTGTGGTCCTTCTGTGTACAATCCTGTGGCTCCACCTTGTGGAGGGCATGGAGGCCATGGTCATGGACCAGGGCCTGATTGCGGATATGGACCTGGCCATGATCATGGTGATTGTCCTGGACATGGGCCTGGTCATGGTCACGAGCATGGGCATGGGCACGGGCATCTGCATGGGCATGGGCATGGACGTGGTCACCACGGACACGGACATGGTCACCACGGACACGGACATGGTCACCACGGACACGGACATGGTCATCACGGACATGGTCATGGCCACAGACATAAGCATGGTCACATGCATGGCCATTGTCACAAGAAAGGAAAGAAGTGTCATGGGGTAAGATCCAGTTTTGTTCTTGGACAATGGAAAGTGAAAACTATGACGTCTCTAGTTGCCAAAGTAAATACTGTACAACAGTGACAAAAGGTAATAGGAACATTTGAGAGGCCATATTAAAAAGAAGCCAAATTCACTTAAGCAGTTAATGTGCAATGGGAATCAGTTTTTCCACAAATCACATTTGTAAATAATTTGATTTTTATTTCCTTTTTAATTTTAGTCATTTATTTTCCTGTTTAGGCCACACTTTATTTTCAGCCATGCTCACGGTGTTACTCTGGGGATGGTGATGTAGCTCAGTCAGTCTGGCCACACACAAGTTCTTTAGTTCAGAGCATGTAGTTTATTGGTTTAGGCACTAGCTTTACTGTTCTGATTCAACATCACAGAGCTGTTGTACTGTAGCAGGCAGCTGTATGCAGTGAAACCAACTGTACACTAACAGCAGACAGACCACCTTAGCAATTAGCTGGTGAACATAGTGGAGCATTTAGCAGCTAAACAGCCAGATGTGAATGAAAACTGTGAATGAATGTTGGACTTCTCTTCATCAGATGGCCTCAAACACAACTCCAAATATTAGAAATGCAAATGAAATGAACTAAACTGAAGGTTCCTTTCATAAATGGATTCCTTCATCCAGAAATAAATTCATCATTCAAACAACAACAACAACAACAACAAAAACAATAATGACAATACACTGTCCTTCAAATGTGGATTTCCATTATAACTTATTATTAATTTATTGACTGACACATTATCAGCACATGAAATGATCATGTTCTGTTTTGTTGTAGTCCTCCAGCAGCTCCTGCAGCAGTGACTCTGACTAGATGAAGATTCCTGGATGAGAAGAGAAACCAGACAAGTGTCACCTGGACACCATCAATCCCCCCCCATTTCAAATCTTGTGTGCAAATGCAACTTGAGTTTTCAGTTTGTCTTGTATGACGTATTAAGCCAATACATTTTAAGGTAGAAAGAGCTACACACACACACACGCACACACACACACACACACACACACACACACACACACACACACACACACACACACACACACACACAGAGCAACACAGCCCCGGTCTCTGAGTCTCCTCTGACAGATTACCAGCAGTGCTGCTTTAAATGACTTGTACACCCGTCTGTGTGTTTTACTTTCTACGTATTAGACTCTGATCATGACTGTCCCTTTGTGATAAACAACATAAAACTGTTCGCAATAAAATCAAGCAATCTCGACAATGTCTCGCCTCTTTATTATCCATTTCATTTGACCTCAGTGTTTCTCATTACTGAGTATTATTGTATTATACTATGTACTCAGTGTATCTATCAGTGTGAGCTTATATTATCTTTATTTACCCAGGGAAGGTTGAATTAAGACCTTTGTTCAGCAATGTTTTTCACAAACTGTTACACACCCGGCACCTTCACAGTACATGCACTTGAATCCTGTTTGTATCACATGTACGTGTTTCTGTAAGCTGCATGAAATACTAAAAATTCACATAGGACAGGCAACTGTTGCTGCACTGACTCGTACGGACCGAAACCTTCGAACATGTTGCACCTCTGGCCCAGAGCTAGTCACTGATGTTTAGTGTTTGACAGATGATTTAAAAAAAAACAAAAAAAAAACAGCAGAGATCAGTGCTCTTGACAAATCTTTCTGATGTCGTGTTTAAGCTTGAAAATAATACGTTCTATTGGATAAATGCAGATAATCAACTTATCAAGCAATGAAAAAAAAATAATTAAATGTACTCAAATTTGCAAATGATCACAGCATCTCTGAGAATTTGTTTTTTTTTGTGGGTGGGTGTGTATCTCTTGGACTTTACAGTGAATCTGAACTTTTACCCTCAGAGACGTTATAAATCACCACTGACTAATAGAAATATCTACATGAAATCCCTTGTCCCACGTCTGTCGAGGTAATAAATAAATTAGGGTTCAGTAGACTAGAACACAGGGTGGTGCTCCTGACTCAGGTGCAGTTTTTTGCACAGCTGTTAATGTAATATGGTGAGTAGAGTAGACTTGTGTATTGTGAGTTGTATTTTTATGAAGTGCATCCTGACATGATGCATGGATGATGTATTATTGAAGTGTCTTGTATTTCTCAGTTTTTTTATGACATGTCTCATGTTGTAACCCAAGGCAAATCTCCACATTGTGTATAGTAAAGTTTTTGTATTCACACATGGCCCGTGTATATACTATGTTAAAGATTACCCACACACACCCATTTAGGTCACAGAACAAAAATGTTCTGATAGGACACCAGTCTCCAAATTGAGGTGCAGCTACATATAAAAAGAGGCTACAGGTGACGGCTGTGTGCGGATCTGCTCTCCAGCACACAGTAAGTTCACCTCTGAAGCTCCTGAAGCTGCTGATGATTTGTAGCTCTTTGACTGTCATGAATTTGAAAGGACCGCATATATATATCTAAAAACAAACTGTTGTTTTATTTAAAGTTTTTTTTTTTTTCTTCTTTTCAGGATCTGTAGTTTCAAAATGTACGGACACAACCAAGGTAAACAGCTGCTTTTAGATAATGTATAACGAATGTGCATTACGTACTCTGTAATCACTTTTGCTAATTATTGACTTATATCTGATTCCTATTGTTTAGGAAACCAGTATCCCCCTGGCTACCCGAACCATCCCCAGCAGATGCCGGGGGGTTACCCTCACTGTCCTCCAGGCACTGTCCCACCAAACTGCCCTCCTCAGCCCCACGGTCCACCCGGAGGCCACCCATACGGACCTGGTCCTGGTTACGGTCCTGGTTACGGTCATGGTCAAGGGCATGGACACGGACAAGGACACGGACATGGACACGGACACGGACACGAACACGGACATGGACATGGACACGGGCACTGCCATGGACAGGGCCACGGACATGGACACAAGCACAAGCACAAGCATGGTCACAATCATGTCAAGTGTCACAAGAAAGGAAAGGACTGTCACGGGGTAAGATTCAGTCATTTTGTCAGATGATGCATGATGTTGGTTTTATTTCCTTCAGATATAATAACTTAATGCAAACTAATAAATCACAGGAAATCACAGATGTTGTATTATTGGTCATATATTGGAAAATTATTCCATTTGTTTAGTCAAAAACTAAATGATAACCTGTAATTTTTGCTTTTCTCAAATGTAATGTAGAATAAGTAGATATAATCTTTACGTCAGTGTCAGATTGATTTGATTCACTGATGTCTATTTGTCGTGTTCATCCCTGTTGTAGTCCTCCAGCAGCTCCTGCAGCAGTGACTCAGACTGATGAAGACTCCTGGATCACCTTCATCCTCCTACCACATATTATAATCTACAATTTAACCATATATGCTTAAAAATGTATTTGTATCAAACACCTGGATTTGACAAAAATGTACTGGAAAAAATGTAATCAGGCTTCCATCAGTATATTTTGTATGAAAAATGAATATTTAGCTTTCACATCAAATACTCTTGATAACTACACACACTATTGTATCCATGATTTTTTAAATTTTTTTATTTTTTTGAGAAACAGATTTCTATGTGATAAATGCGAGTAAATAAACGACGTAATGTGCTGCTTTTTTATTTTATTTTGTGTCCCTCTTTCTTAATACACTCATCTACTGCTCTGTCTCATGGAACCAGAGCAGCCTCTTTATTTGCCCACGCAGGGAAGGTTGACTGAGGACATTTGCTCAGTCACACCTTGGTCATGGCAGAACATCACACGCCCTGGAACTGCGAGTGTAACCGCCCAAATGTTGTTTTGATAGACTGTGTAATCAAACACGCTTAATGTTGATATGAAGCCCTTTACATAACATGTTCACTGGTCTTCAAAGGTCGTTATTTCTTGTTCTTGGCATTCAAACAGTACAGTATTTTCAGTCAGTGTTGGAAGATTCATCCAAAGTAGCAACACCTCAGTCTAAAACTACTCCACTAAAGTCCCTGCATGCATTACTGTCCTTTAGTAAAAGTATAGAAGTATTAGTAGCAAAATGCATTTGCAGAATCAAAAGTCAAAGTACTCATTATGCACAATGGCCTCTACATCTACATATATTATTGTCTTATTAAGTGATGCATTTCTGTGTAAGCAGCATTTTAATGTTGTTCTTGACTGAGGCAAATAGCAGGACGTCATGTTTTATAAGTTGCTCATGTTGTTTGTAAATCTCGATGTATAGAGCAACTGGTTACTACAGCTGTCTATAAGATACATGTATAAATAGTACAATATTTCAATCATTTAGAAATATTCAGCTGTTGCAGTCCAGCACCTGAGTACATCTTTCCACCCTTGTTAGCAGTGTGTTTACCACACCAGAGTTTCATTTACACACGGTCCAAACAGGAGTGTCACACAGTTGGTTCTTTTCATTTATCTCTCTCTAGCGCCACATGCTGCCAAAAATATAAAACAGCAAAATAAATGTGTCCCATATTCAGTACTTCCTCCGCACAGTAGGCGGCAGTGTGGCGCAAACATCACGGGCTCAGTCTTCTTCGATGGTGCGTACGCCCACCAAGGCGTCGTGAACATCGACCAATCACAGGTGGCTCGTTACCTCTTCCAGGAAGTAAACGCAAAAAAAAAAAAGACCTGTGAGAGGAGAGAGCCAGAAACAGCAAGCTGTGCCTCAAAGTCCACGACACCAGGCAGAAATGATAATGTCCTTAACGGCTTTGACATCTACATACAGGTAGGTGCGAAGTGACGGTGTTTGTAGCCTGGCCTGTGCGGTGTGGTCGTTTTGTTATCTTCCAGAAAATGTGGACATTAGTGAAGCACTGAGGTTGGAAATGTCAAACACAGTAAGAGCAGGCTGAAGTTCGTGTAGGATGCTGGCTAACCTACTGGTGTTGTGCTATTGTGTGTGTTTGTGTTTGTGTGCTGGGTGTGTGTGTGTGTGTGTGTGTGTGTGTGTGTGTGTGTGTTGATATGAGTTTTAATACAGTCATTAATGTTTGCCCCCACCTCTCTCTGGCTGTCTCCTCCAGACTGAGGTCCCTCTGCAGACTGCAGCGAATCCAGGGCCACATGGTGAGCTAACCTCTCTTCTCTACTAATAAACTGATCTTTATTTTTATTCATTTGTTTTTGTTGAACTTTTATTGAAGGTTACTTGTCTTGATCTAGCTTCACTTCTGAAATAACCAGTTACTAAATCGAGGGCTGTTTATGTGAACTCTCTCACTTTTCATTGCTTTATTCAATAATTAGATCAGTTTTCACTTCTGATATATGAAACGTTTAATCATTGATTTTGCACTTTCACATATTTCACAGTGATGTGATACCTCCTCACATTGTCACTACAGTGTCCTTCAACTGTGTAAACCCCAGTGGCTTAAATGAACAAGTTTTGTAAATGAAGTTTAGGGGATTTGAGTCCTATAAGAGGCGCTGCTATCTGGATTCAGCTAGATAGGTGTACACAGGAACTGAAATCTGTACACCAGATCACCTAATTAACAGACAAATACCAGTGTTTGATCAATGTCAATTGTTCTTTAATTGTTGGGCTCAGGAGGTAGAGAGGGCCATCTGTTACGCGACAGGTCGGTGGTTGTGTAAAGCACTTTGAGTGGTGGATAAGACTAGAAAAACTTTATATAAGTGTTGACCATTTACCATCCATTTACCATTCTTTGTTGCTGTACAGATATACAGATATATTTATTTATACATTCATATATTGTTCTATACTGCTCTTGTCCGTTGTAAAGATCTGTACAGATGTTGCCTGTTGTCTCTGTCTTACATCAGATGTCCAGTCATGTGGAACCAGATGTTCTCATGGAGAAAGTGGGCAGAGCCGGTTTGATCACCATGAACAGACCCAAAGTGCTGAATGCCCTCAACCTGAACATGATCCGACAGATCTACCCTCAGCTCAAGGTGTGTGGACTTGCTTGGTTAATGCAAACTTCAACTGGGGCAAATGTCAAGGACCGGAGTGTGTCAAGTGTCATTTGTTCCAGCAGTGTGTTACTGATCGTAAATGTCTGCTAGTATCTCGTCACTCAGTTTGAGGTTGTCAAGGTCTTGATGTTATCCAGAGCTGGATAGATCTGCTCATAAACCTGTTAAGAGTTACAGAAGCACATATGTTCTGTACAAAAACCCGTTTACACACAATTTAACCCCAAACCTCCACACCTACATAACAGCTTACTGAATGTGATTACTTTATATTTGTGAAAAATAATAATTCGGTTTGGTATTAGGTAATTTAATAGCAGAAGACACACATAGAAATCTTTTATGATGAAACGGTCCTTTCCCCCGTCAAATAAAAATGGCCGTATTTTGCTGGAATCTGGAGGACACGACTGTTGTATCATTTGCAGTTAAAAGTATCAGAAAATCCACTTGCTCGTTTAGTTTACCTGCGAACGTTCAGTCCTCTGAAGGCCACATCTTCACTGACCACAGTCTTTAAATGAGGAAACACTAAAATGGAACAATTTAATATTGTATTACATTGGTCTCAGTATTAATTAAATCGTTTTGAATAGTTGTGGTTCTTTAAACGTCTAGACTCAAAACTAAACAGCACCTAGCTTTGTTTTAGCTTATGAACATTTTCACTAGCACTGTGCGTTTTGTGTGTGACGATTTCTTGTAAATCAATATGTTTTTTTGCGTGTGATTCTAGAAATGGGAGAATGACAAGGACACTGACATTGTCATTATTAAAGGAGCGGGTGGGAAAGCCTTCTGTGCTGGTGGAGACATCAGAGGTAAGCAGCAGCCTCGCAGGTTCAGTCACTGCCGAGCTTTTATGTGCAACATCAACACTGCAGCTGAAATGTATTTTCTGATGTTTTCTCCTCTCAGCGGTCACAGAGGCGGGGAAGGTGGGTGACCCTCTTGCACAGGACTTTTTCCGTGAGGAATACATTCTCAACAATGCTATAGGTAGGCTTAATGATTTCATTGACAACTGCACCTGTGCCATAAATTTTATTTGTTATCTGTTGATATCAGACCTGCCAACCTGTACGCATTTTGCATATTAGGTAGGCATTTTTAGATCAAAGTACGCTGGTACGATTTGTCATTGTAGACTACGCACAAAGCTAGTGATGCCTCTGCGTTCAATTGTACACGTGCAGTACTCAAGTATAACAACAGGGGGGGCAGCAGGGTCTAGTCTAAGTTCAACCAATCATAGCGCTGGGTTCAGTCCCCCAAATGTCAAGCTGGGGATAACTGATAAATGTCAGTCATGCCAACAGACTGAAAATCCACAGCAACAGGTTTCACAGTTCCTCACTCCGTCTGGCTGTTTCCACACGTGAGAGCGGTGCTGAACTCCTCTGAGAAGATAAACAGGCTGCAGTGGATGTGGAAAGTTGACATTGTGAATTAATTAAGCAATATCACACGAGAGGGAGTGATGTTGTACTGAATATCAGCACGCCTGGGATTTGGTCCGCAGGCAGTAATAAAAAAAACAAAAAAAACAAACAGTAATAAGCAACAACAGATTATGTTGTTTTTTAGAAATTTACCAGGAAGTGTGTTTGCCTTACATTTAAAATAAACATGAGGACAGATGAGGAGGACACTGACAGGTTGACTGACAGTGTTTTACATCACCACATAGGTTTCTGTACCTGAAAATGAAAACATATGTTACAATATACAAAATTATGTCAATCTTTATCACATAATTGAATGAAATTCACCTATGTTTATCAGTTGATATAAGCACACCTATCATATGATAACATGTTAATCATTTAAACAATGGTTTTAAACAGGAGTACTGAACATTTTAACTTTAACTGGATGTTGTAATATAGCCCAGTGCAGTGTAAGTGGAAAAAGATGGTCAAAGCTCCAAAACTTGAGGTGAACATATGTAAAAATGCTCCCTGCAAGTCACAAACCAAGTTTCAGCTTCGTCTGAACTGATGTCACATTGTTCACATGTGCCCACAAACAGCTGACACATGTGTGTCAATTTGTCCTGTTCTTCTGGAGAATGTACGATTTGTATTGTTTTCTTCATATCGCCGATTCATATGTCGAATAACTTAATGATGTATCGGTGAGTAGGGAAAGTGAAGTGGTGTCGAAGCGTGTGATCTAAGCATTACACTATTACGATAATATGGCAAATATTTTCCCAAGCTTGACAGGTCTGGTTGATATTCATTCAACCTCAACATTTACATTTGCAAATAGTCAGATCTCTTCTTTATCAGTTGGTTGAAATTAGTTTTCCTTCTTGTTTTTACACATTTTATTTCACCTTTCAAGGAACATGCAGGAAACCATACATCGCCCTCATTGATGGAATAACAATGGGAGGGGTAAGTAATATATTTATGTTATATGGCTAGGTTGACCTCGTAGAGTTAATTTTTGGATCAGATCATTCTTTATTTTGACGCAAAGACTTCCTTCCTGATGCTGAGAATCACGGATTTCTAAAGTGTTGCTCTTTGAATGAGGTGTGATATTCAATTTTGCCAGTAAGTGTCAGTAGAGTAGTATCTTCCACTGATGCCAGTGGCAAGGTGGCCTGTGATTGGGCAAAAATATAAAGTGACAAAGCACAGTTGCTGCCAGATAGGTTGGAATTTGAATTGGTACCTTTGCCCCACTATAACTACATGATTTGCACGTCAGACAGAGCTGCACAAAGGCTCATTCATCAGGAATGACTCTGAGAGGAAAACTCTGTAATTTATTGAATTGTTTAATTCACCTGCTCAGACACGATGTCTGGCCTTTGGATGAGACTGTTCTCCCCCCCCCCCAGTCTCCTCTGCTCTGACCTTGACTGTGATTTTACTCCTGAAATGTCACCAAGGTCGCTCACAGCCGCCAGCGTCTGCCTGGTCATTACTCATCGTGTCTCTGTGTGTGTGTCAGTGTCCCTGCGGCGTAGAGACGTGTGGGGACCTAACAAGCCCTTTTGAGCAACAGCTACCCTGACTTCTTTGAATACTGAGCATTAGACCGGGCTGTACGCTCTGCTAGTCTTAAAATATCTTTGGGAGTATTTTTTCCTGCAGTATGTGGTACAGATTAACGTTGATCGGCTGTTTTGTTGCTTGTTGTGAAAAGTTTAGGAAGATTAGGAAAAATACCAAATCCATTAAACTGATGAAATTATAGGTCTTTGTATTTTTGGTTTCAAAACTGAGTTGATTTGTTGTGTTGGAGCTGTTACTGCTGCCGTGTGGTGTTATTTTGTTATTTTGGACAGGGTGTCAGGTCTTTGCTCTATTTTTCTGACTGTTCAGTTCTTTAAAGTGGAGGGAGTTAGGAATATAATGGCAGAAGATTGGTTGAAGAAATAAACTGACAGTAGTTGGGTCATGCATGACTACAAATGTAAGTCCAATAGTCACTCTGCTATGCATCCAGCTCTGTTTTGGTCTTCGCCAAGTCCTGCGACCAACATGTGACTCTTTATTTGGCTCTGCTAAATGCTCCACTGTGTTCAACAGCTACTCGCTAACCTCCTCTGCCTGCTGTTTGCTGTTGGGCAGCTAGTGCACAGTGAGTTTATCAGTCACTCAAAGCACCTGCCTGCATCTGGAATTAACGCAGACGGGAGGGGAGAGAGTGAAGGAAAGTAGTAAAGTTGCAGATCAGAAAATCAAAACGATGAGCTAAAAGAAGTTTAAAACGTTCCTGTCACATCACACGAGGTCATTTCATCCACTGTTATTCCAAAATACTGATGAGTGCAGCTTCCTCAGCTCCCTTGAAAGTGGTCAATGATCAAAAATACTCAGTTTGTTTTGATTTAGACAGACAATAAGGAAAGAAGGATGTGTCGAGTTTCTTTAAAAAAAAAAGGACCAGTCAGTTTTAGTGTAGTAAATATTTCACAGTGGGATGACTCCTAGAGGCTGTGAACCAAAAAAAAAAAAAAAATCATCTTCTTCGCTTGTTTTCCCCGTGTTTAGACAGCCATGATGATAATGACATCCCCACTTACCATTCTCCTTTCCAAGAGAGACAGAAGCTGTAATTTAATTGTCAAAACAAAACTGAAAAGACAATCTAAGGTAACACGCAGCAGTGGTGGGAGAGACAGCTGAGTGCTTGGTTGTGATGTATGTTGTTGCACCATGTGGTGCGGTGGAAGTCGCTTTTGTTCATCACCACAGCGGAAAACATTTAAAGCTGTGATGTTTGTCGAATTATTTGCGCTGCTGATCACACTTATTTTTTTTTTTATTGTTTTCTGCCCCTTTATGGCTCTGGGAATACAGCGATTTGTCTGCCTCTAATATCTGTCACTTTGCTCAAAGACGCTAATGTTGGCGCAAACCATCCTTGGGGTCATTGCTGTTTAATGTGTGTAGTTGTTTAAAACAGGCTAGTTCTATATAAGGAAAAGTCCTAGAGGCACCAGAGTCCCAGATCTGCTGTGAACTCAGGGCAGAACTCCCACGTTGAACAAGTATTCTTCCCTTAATGATAACAAACCAAGAGGGAATAAAGACATGTCATTAGCAGGTCAAAGACACACACACACACACACACACACACACACACACACACACACACACACAGTGACTCTTCTCTTACATCACAGGGATCTCATCTCACGCACATCAATCATTGCTCTCCAAGTTTAAAATCCCTCGATTTAAGGTCTGAATGCTGAAGTGTTATTAATCCGTGTCCGCTGTGCTCTGCATTTGAGCCGACACTGTGTCACTTTCTTTTCAGCATGTTTGAGTTTGCTCTTCAGATCTCAAACATTTACATAGGGGCAGCTTCGTGGCTGCTGCCCTGTTGATGGATATTTGTCTAGAGTTGTATGACTGTAATCTCTTCCTCCTGGAGAACAAAGCTCTTATTTGCTAACGTCCACACAAACAGTGAGAGCCAGACGGAGCTCTAGGCAGATTTTGATCCCTGCGTGAAGGACCTCATTTCCAGATCCTGTGCAGTGCTTGTTTCGAAGGTGAATACTTTGTGCAAGAGTGATGTGGAAAGAAACTGAACATGCTTGTTGTTCGTTTTTCAAACGTCACGTTCAGACGTCACTTTCTCCTCAAGTGTTTATAGCTGTTATCGGTCAGTTGTGTCTCTCTTCACACCAACTGGAAGCAGTCTGCGTTATCCGCACAAGTGTTTCCACTCTCATACAGCTGTTCATTTCTGATTTTGCAAAACTTGCAGAGGTGGTGCACTGGAGAGATGCAGCTCCTCTGCATCATTTTCATGGATTTCACCTCATTTGCTTTATCAATATGTGGATAAGCCAGATATCCTAATGAGGCTTTTATGAACTGCTCGGCGTTTTTAGTCAGTGTAAACTCCGTCTCCTGGGTTGTAAATTTTGTCGTCTATTCTGTTTGTAAGCATGAGCTATAAACATGCTCCTGTTCAAAATTTTTCTCATTTCCATTGTTTACAGCAGGATCTGGGGACATGTTCTTATATGGTGCTCTGTGGTAGCACACCAGCGGGTAACAATGTTCCACTACTTTTATGGTGAAACTCGGGTAATGTGAGATGAGACGCTCCCTCGTTTCTCTGGAAGCATCCGATGCATCATTGCGAAAAGACTTTTTCTGTTTTTACTTTTTCTTCCTCTCATAGCAAAAACTCTGCTTTTCCACTGTTTTTGTTTTTATTTCTACACCATGGAGGAAATGGCTGCTGTTTCTAATGTGGTTAATTTATCTTATATTTCAAGTGCACTCGATTCTCTAGAGTCATGCAGGATCTAATAATAGATGACAGCTAGTGGAACTCTAGATGTTTTGCTAAAATATTACCTTCCTCGAACCAAATGTTGTTGTCAATGTGTTAATTATGAAACAAACAGTGGTATAAAACATGCAGTAAATAAATGTTGCCAATCATTCAAAAACTTTTTAAAAATCTCAGTTCATTATTATGTGATTTAATCTTTATTTTCAGGAATAAGGTCTGTTCAGAATTCATTTTTATTTGATTATAGCTCATTTGTATGTCTGGGAAAGCAGCACTGAGAAACATGTTGAACTCACAGCACTGCAGAGGTCAAACTGAACAGGCCTTTTACACAGCAGACATTTCAGCTCTGGTCAGTGTCGCAGTAAACTATGACTCATGACTGCACAGGACCAGGCCCTGAAGTGGCTGAATGGAATTCAGCCATTATAGTTTTTATTATCTACACCTCTGATTGTTTTTAGTGTAGCATACCAAAATATCTTCATTGAAAAAGACCTATTAACCAGCTATTAACACTTTGTTGACCTTGTAAAAATTGCCTCACAGCTCGGCACTTTTAGCCTTATTTGCTAAATAAAGAGAGGGGAGCTAATGTGTCTTTGCACTGTATTTATCTAGAGTGGCAGGTAGTTAGCTAACTTGTTACTTTGGCATTGTTGCGTGTCTAGCTAACAGGAGCCAGCTAGCAGAATTAGTAGCTGTTGTTGAGCTTGCTGATGGAGGCTGGGGGCATGTGACTGGATACGAAGTGAACGGGTGGTGTCAGATGTGTATGAAGCAAAAAAGGACAAGAAACAGCAACAGAGGAAAAGAAGAGGTTGTCCTCACACTGGAATTTTTATAAACCTCCAAGTATTTACATCGAAAATACTTAATACGTAGTATTTAAGACTGTTTGTTTGAAATCACTCCACATTTGATAGTAAATCCCCTATAGATTTTCTGAATTCTGAGTGAGTGCCTTCAGATCATTATAAACATTATGTAATAATAATAATAGTTATTATTACAAAAATACAGACTTGAAAACTACATTTCACAAAAATTACAAAACCTCGAATATGAAAATCTTGAATATGAAAAGAATGTATATATTAAATATTAAAATAGGAATGATGGAATAAAATTGCATTAAATTTGATGAGTAATTTTTCTTCGCACTATTTATTTCATAATAATGTCATATTCTTTAAATTTTTTAATTGCAGTTTATACATACTCGTTCACTGGATTAAAAATGAAGATCCTTTGATTTCCTGCTTCCTTCTGCACGCCACACTGGCTCTGAGAGAAAGTGAACCCAGTGTCTGTCTTTGCCCTGAGCCCAAGTGCTGATGTGTTGACAAAGTGCAGTCATCATGCATTTCATGTCCTAAGCTGACAGAAGTCACAGTCTGTGTCTTTGTGTCCCTCTTTGTTTTTTTTTTGTGTTGGGATCTGGCTCTTACAGAAGCACAACTCCTCATGGCAGAGGTCTGTTTAGTCTCCAGTGATCCAATATTTTTAATCCTCTGTGTTCATTTGTCACACAGCTTAAAGGCAAACCCTGCAGCACTCTGATGCTCTCTGGATCTGAAACTTGTCTTTTTTTGCTGTTCGCTAAGAGCGACGTGAAGACAGCTTGTTGACTGTAATCACACAGTCAGTAATTGTTGTTTGGCAGTGATTCAGCCCTCAGCAGATGACATCCTTTACGTTTGTGTTCGCTGTTCTATATTATACACAGTCTTATCGATCTGGATGTGCCCAAATGTTGCTTGAAGTCAATGTGTAATTAATAGAAATCTATATGTACATTGGACTTCAAAGTCTGTCTGTACGAATGTGAAGCCCCTTACATGTATTAATCACTTTGACCGTGTGTTAACAGATTGTAAAATAACTCAAACTGGAAATACCACCTCACGGTTGTATACTGTATCTCAACCACTCAGACTAGTACAAGGTTCCATCTCTCTTTATCCAGAGTCATATCAAATATCAGCCATTTGTGTGAAACTTTGTCAGAAGTGCTGTGTGAAGCCTTTAGTTATGGCAAAAAAGTCTTTTGTGATTTCACCGTGACCTTGACCTTTAACGTTTAGCTACCAAAATCTAATCAGTTCGTCCTTGAGTCAAAGTGAACGTTTGTTCCAAATTTTAAGGGATTCCCTTGAGGAGTTTGAGATGTTGCATTCACAAGGCCAAAACCATGTTTTGTGAGGTCACAACCTTGACCTTTGACCTCTGACCACCAAAATCAAATCAATTTCCTCCTAGAGATCACGTTTGAGTGCCATTGCCTCAGTGCTTCTCTTCGACTCCCCTACAGCACCGACAGTGTGTAAATCAAGCTAACATTAGCTTAGAAATGGAGTCCGCAAATGTCAACAAACAGCCAGTTCGCAGCACAACACACACTCCAACACAAACTCCAAACTATCTCACATGTCCAGACATATCTTCACACTTCCTGTTTAGTGCTGAGCCAGTGTTGGAGATTTAAACATAGTCTCAAATATAGTTTATATTCAACTATAAGAACACTGGAACTTCAGTTAGCTCATCTATCAACATGATGCTGGTCAATCACGTCCGGTCTCAGGTCGTTGACATTGCTGTTTAGGCCAGAGCGCTGCTCATGCCAGAGCGTGAGCACGAGTGAATAGTTAATGACTGCAGTTCACTCAACTCCCACCGGTGTCATTAATAGCAAGGGTTTTCTGAATGTTACATATAGAAAGAACCTTTAAGTGAAGCCTCATCTCTAAGTTATCCACACTCCTTCAGGATGTTTCCTGCTCTGAAAGTATCCTCCAAATAAACAGCAACAGGTGGAGTGCCGGGGTCTTGACTACACCACAGCGCAACACTTTTGTCTGACTAACTAGTTCTGAAGTTTAACAGTCAATTAACTGGTTAGTTGAACAAAAGAAAATTAATCAACAATATTTTTTGTAAATGATGAATTATTTACCCTGATCATACAGAGATGATTTTTCAGCTTCCACATGTGAGGATTTGCTGCTTTTTTTTCTGTCCTTTATGATTGTAAGGTGAATATTTTGGGGGATTTTGAACATGCAGTAAATATGACTGTGAGATGCAGCCCTGTCGTTCACTGCTCCTTAGTTGCCTGTAATTACTGAACAATATCGTGATATGTTGCATTTGACCATTAACATGTATGTCCATTGGGCTGCATGGGTCACTGTCACTACTTGTCTTTTCCTACCATGATTCCCCCTGTGCGTGAGTCCAGCTCCTCCAACAGCCCTGAAAACATGTTAGAATGAACTTCTGTGAATTGTTTTCCTGTCTTGTTTCTTTGTTTTTATGTTTTTTTATTTCAGTTGTTGTTTTATTGGGGATTTCTTGCGTGCAACTTTCTATCCTCCCTGATAATCCTAATAATGTTGCTGCTGCTACAGCAACTGATTTTCCCAACCAATTCCCTAAGTCAAGATCAATAAAGTTTTAGCTTTGCATTTTCCCTTTCTCCAGTCTTTATACTTTGCTAAACTAAGTCGATCATCTGCTCCCTGTAGCCGTATATTCAACAGAGAGTTTTTAGAGTTGTATCCATCCTCTCATCTAAATCTTGGCAAGAAAGCCAATTCAGAGTATTTTCCAAAATGTCAAACTATTTTTTTTTAAGTTTTTTTTTTTTCCTCATTGATTGCCATTTTAAAAGAGTCATCCCACTGCCCGACAGACTTGTGGGCGGGACCAGGGAAAGAGAAACTAATGCTCACACAAACTAAGAGGGAAATAAAATCTTGGCACATATCATACTGAGTTGTTCAAGCAGATTCACGTGACCTGACAGCGCCACCTTGACACACACCAGATATAAGAATTCATTAAAAGAAATGAATCACCAGCATCGCCCAGTTCATGCTGACGTGAAGCCCTCGGGATTTACCTGCTGATCTCCCACAGCTATTAATCACCGCCCGTCAACGATGTGCTGGATTTTCCTCTGACCTGACCGGGGAATGATCCCGCTCCCAGGCACAGTTACACATCAATCACAACATGTTCCCCTGTGCCTGAATTACTTCATTCATAATAAACCACCAGAATACTGAAGGTCGGAGTCATGTGATGATACTTCACATCACATCAGCTCCAGACATGTATCACCGTCTTCATCTTGAGCTCAGTACAGTGCCCACGTTGTGTGTCTTGCCTCTTGATTTGTGACCATCTTATTTCTATTTTTATATTGATGACACACACATGTAATTGATTACTTCTGTTGATCCATCCTGCCCCTTGTCTCTTCAGCAGGGTGTCAGAACATTACAATGACTGATCCTCTTATCTCCTGCTGTTTGGATGAATAAGTAATATTAGTTCTTTGTGTATTTGACCCTTTTATGTGTGTGTGTGTGTGTGTGTGTGTGTGTGTGTGTTCAGCTGTATTTCTTTCAAGTTCATTTATGTTCACTGTGATGTGGAGTCAGACTGAGCTGTGCACAAGTTTCTGAAACTTTCATTAGCAAAGAAAAGACTCAGTTTTAGTAATTGTTCTAACTGATTATGAATCACAACTGAACCACATGGTCATTCAGCTGACAGGCAGTACAATGCACCTGTCCGTGTGTCTACATTTTAAGATTCAGTTAGTCCAGGATATATGCAAAGGGATGTTGTTTCCATGGTAACCTTATAGTCTGAGACACACACACACACAGTTCTTACTGTGCCTCCTCTGTGCTCTTAATGTCCTCTGGTCAGTGCTGCTCATTAGCCTTCACCTCTCTCCCTGCTGGGAGCCGCAGATGTTAATCACACATACACACACACACACACACACACACACACACGCAGTATTGGCCTGGTTTACTTGTTTTTTTTTTTCCAGTCAGCATTTTCCATCCCAAAATTGAGCTCAGTCTTTCTTTGTAGAGGTGACAGTAATTAATGTTTTCTCTGTGCTGCCCCCCCACCCCAACCCCCCGTGTATTCTCTTTGCCTAGAAGGTTTCCTCCTTTCTGCATCGTGACACTGATTTGTTTTCCTAACCCTTGTTCTCGTCCACCTGCAGGGCGTGGGCCTGTCAGTTCACGGACGGTTTCGAGTGGCCACGGAGAAGAGCCTGTTCGCCATGCCGGAGACTGCCATCGGTAAGACTGTCTTACTCTATGGAGGGGTGAGGGAGGCACTGGTTGGCCCACATCAGTGTTAGTGGGTATCTAGTCCATTAATTATGTAGCAGCAGTGATTTTAACTGCCGACCCAGCTGGATGTAATTCATATGTATTCGTAGACACAAGGTCTGACTTAGCTGAGTTGTGTTTAGTAGAGTGATTGAGAGGATAGATAACCTCACCCTGATTATAATGGATACAAAGGATTAAATGCTAAAATGACAAAACGCTAGCAGCTCTGTGAGGTTGTAATGGTGAAAGCATAACTGTCAGATAGATAAAAATGTAAAAGTGACTTTTTGATCCCTAGCAATGGTGGTAAAATAAATATCAAAACTGGCAAAAATGAAGGGCAGTTTTATCAATCAGCATCATGAAAAAATAACAGAATTGGCCCCTCGCTGTAAAGAACATCACTTTATCTGTTCAAATAAAATCTCCAGAGTAAAAAGATACCACAGAACAGTTTCCAGCCTGCTGACAGATGATCCAGCTGTGCAGCTGTTATCAGTAACTGATGCTGCCTGTCACTTCTGATGGTTTGATTTCTCATTTCCCAAGACCCACGGTTCCTCAGTTCCTTCTTTGCTTCACCTCCTCGCACATTGAATGGGGCAGAAGATAAAATGCTCGTGAGAGAAATGAGCAAGCGTCGAGGGAAACAGTAGGCTACTGTTTTAGAGCAGCGAAGAAGACTTGAACTGCCATTTTATCTAGTTGTGAGGTGTGTGAGATGCAGGTGCAGAGACACCGAGCTAACTCAGTGCCCACGGTTGCGGTATGATAGCAGTGTTGTGTGCGTAGTGTAAGCAAAGTGGCCCGTTCATTGCAGACAACTCTAAACTTGTTACCAAGTCAACGCAATTTAAGCTTAAACTCCTGCAATTTAAGCACAGACCTGTCGGGACTGAGCCCCGCCCCTCTTCTTTTAAGGAGTCATCAATTAAACTCTGCCTATAACAGCCAGGGGTTAAACTGTGCCGGGGCCCAGCGGCGCTGAGCTCTGTCCCCTTCAATATCATATCGTCATATCACTCTAATATTTTCTAAATCTCCCAGTAAACCCAATAGCATGTGAGTAGTATACACAGTCTCTAACAGTGCGAATAGCACAATTAAAAGCATTTCACTCCATTTTGATCACGCAGTGATCGGTTGTAAGGTGATCGGTGACTAGGAGCATAATTTGCCGATCTACCAGTCATGTATTTTTAATGAACATAGGCCGATCATGATCAGCGGCCAATCAATTGGGGCATCCCTAAAAAATATCACCAAAAAAATCATCAGAGTCAAAGTAAGTAGGATTCATCCTGTGGGGACCAACAGTGTCTGAACAGAAGCCATGATTTGTAGAGATGTTGTCGTCTAGAACAGAGTGTGGGATCGACCAGGCTGCGCTGCCCTCCCCGGAGCTGCAGCTCCTCTGTGGCAAAATATACCAAGCAGACCTGTGTGTCCAGAGGTCTCAGCCTCTTTCTGAGCAGAACCCTTCAGTCAGTGTGTGTGTGTGTGCTAAACACTGATCTGTAGACCTTGATGACTTTAGTGTTGTTGTGTGTTGACTTTCAGTGGTGTATTGTGATATTATGATCATGTTGTGTTAAATGTCTCTGTTGAGAAAAATGATTCCAAACAGACTGATGATAACAACACAACACATTAGATTTATTGCTTCAAACATGAGTTAGATTACAGTATTAAACATGTGTTGTGACTCATGATAAAGATCACCATAATTATTATCAATATAAAGTAATCTTCATATTGATATCATGATATTGATTTCAACAGTACGGTCCAGCCCGTCCGATCTGCTGTATTTCCTGTTAGAAGCTGATAATGACAACGTAAATACATGTGTAAAGCCATGACTGTAGGACACATAAAAATGTCATGGTGATAGTACAGCTGACATACACTCACACACTTATTTTTCTTATCCAGGACTTAGAGAGGATGAGATAAAAAAAAAAAAACAAGATGGCTCTGAATTTCTTGAATTTTCATTAAATCATTGCTCAGTTCTTGCAACTTGCAAACCTCATCTGCATCACCTAATACCGCTTAGCAGAAACAAGCAGTATAATATGATGATATGTAATAAAACAACATTATTATGCTACATCAGTGACTAAATGTTTTGGTGCCTGTAAAAATCATCAGAAACTCTCAGCTCCTCTGCCAGGATCCTAAGCTATAGTTTGCTCTTTAGCTAATTGACTCCTGTAGACAGATGGCCTTCTCCTGAGGCGCTGAGGAGATTAGTAACAAATCTCCAACAACTAACAAATTACATCTGACATTATGGCATAAACTAGTCTGTCACTTGGATCCAGATGGCTTATCACAGTTCTTTAACTACAGATGAATGTGAGTTTATATGAATTACCTGCAGAGCGGTGGTGAACCAAAGCGTTAATCACGGTGGGTTTGTGGCGGGAGCCGAGCAGCTAATGTCGTCAGCGTCATTGACCTCATGCAGATGGTGAATGGACTCTGAGGTGGTCCTGAAACGTGTTTGATGATCATTTTAAATGCTCCTGACAGACGCTGTTATTATATTTCGGTTGTAATCAGGAGACAAGTAGGACGTACAGTGAGTATGTCAGGCTGCAGCTTTAATGTGAATTTGTTCATTTTCTGATAAATTGACTCACTCACTCCCTCACACTCGCAGACTTCCAAGGACACTCGCGTCATCGTCTGTTTGACACACACACATACACACACACACACACACGCACACACACACGCACACACAAGCACACATCAAGCTTATTCTGGTGCATTCTCGGCTCAGGCTCCATGATAAATATTCAGCTGATGTGTAGTGCTGTGCCGTGGTGTCTGACTCAGATACCAGATCATGTTGGCAGTGGACAGGAAAAGACTGTAACAGAAAGAAAGAAGGGCTGAGGTTCTCGTTGACGTGGTCCAATAGTTTTGTGGGATTTTTCTCAAAGGCAAGGCCACAATGAAGAGAGGGAGGAAATGGGATGATAATTCAATTGCGCAGGATAAGTACTGACTGTATGAGGGGATTGATTTACTGTATGTGTGTATCAGGGTGTGTCTGTCAGTGTTAATCCTTGTGTCTGTACACCCTTGTGTGGTCTGATATTTGCTGGTGGAGAGGCACATTAAACAAAATATATACATTCTGTTAAGTCTCATTATTAATGCGAGAGTCTCCTGGTGTCTTTTAAACGCTCCAGTCCCCTTGGCAAGAGGGCAGGAAATCTTGGCTAATCCTCCTCTGAGCTACTGTGGTCATAACACATTGTCACTGTTGTTGTTACTAGAGGCACTTGACTTCCAGGCCTCTGCACCGCCATTATCAGCACATCCCCCCCTGCAATCAGAAACTTGGACTTCGCACTGCACCATTTCCTTTTGGGAGCAGCAGTTTTTCACAGAGATCGCAGCTGCTTCAAGGACCCTACATGCTTATTTTAGCCCTGATTCCTGGGGTGGAATCCACTCAAGAGCCTCTCCTATGTGCTGAGTTTATAGTAACTGCAGCCACAGTGTGGAATCTGGCTTTTTCTACTGAAGTATGCCAGTATTATACAGAGGGCTTCAAGTGCTGGAGCGGTCTCAAATATCTGAAATTAAGTTAGAGTAATTCCAGTGAAGAACACAGTTAAATGCTCACTTTATTTAGACGTGTCTTATCAGGATTGTATGGTTATGTACAGATTGTGGTTGATTGACATCGTCTTCACTCTGCTGTTAGCAGAGGTGTAATTATCCAGAAGTGAAAACACCTGTGTGGGAGTGCAGGGCCTCAGAAGCTTCCAGTGATTCTTCATGTTGTTTCTCACTGGCTCCTTTTTGAAGCCATTTCCCCCCCCAACTGCATTTGAGGCAGTTATTCTGGCTGATTAGTCGTCTCCTCAGGTTGAAGTCGAGCAGAGCTGCGCTGAAGTTATGCGAGTCCTGACAGGTGCAACAAAACTGGAGGGGGGGGGGGGGGGGGGTCAGTTAAGCAAAGTGTGTACAAACCCACACAGTCTAAACAAGCAAAATAAGCGAATACACCACGGTTGTGTATAAACTTGAAACGTATGATCATGAAACTTGCAGGCGCCTAGTTCCACAATCACTTTGATGCTGTAGACTGCAGCTCATTTGGTGGAGAATAAAGTCGGCTGTCCCTCGTTTTCCTGCTGAGAATATCCATATTAAAAATGTATTTACTTGCTCGTAAGTACATTTATTTACACCGCACCTTTTAAGTCACAGAGCACCTCACAGTTTAGAAAGAAGCAACAGAGAAAACGTACAGACAAACAGTGCACTGTAACGGCGCTGTAGTAACAAGGTGGAGAAAACATGGTGTCATGGGCCTGATTGCAGAGGATGTATTCTGTAAGTCTGAAGCACATGTGTCCTAATCACTCTTAAGTAGCATCAACATCCTTCACATTTACATAATAGATGTTGCAGAAGTGTGAAAGGAGTTTGATATGACAGCTGCTCCCACTGTTAGGTGTCCTCAGACTACAACGTCATCAGGTAATTCAAGTGCACGTTCTCCTTTTTATTTGTGGGCCTTTTGTTAGGTGTGAAGCCAGCGAGGCTTCTCAGCTTGTTGTTGTGTCAGCTACTCCTACTGGTCGGGTGGGGTGCCAGCACAGTTGTGGGTGGAACTTTGGCGTCGTGTGTGTATGTGTGTGTGTGTGTTAGTGTGTGTGTGTGTGTGAGTAACACACACCCAGCAAAGCGAATCAGTGAAGTGATAATGAAGCATTTGGCTGTCTGCACCTTCCCCAAGCCTAGCTCAGAGTTAGCCGTGACTGCAGTTCAGTGGGAGTGGGGCACTTCTGATTGGTCGAACATGGGAACATCTGGGGAAAATACAGTTAATTACAAAGAGAGGCTCTTTTCACTGAGAAGATTTTGACTCATCAAACATGACTTATAGTTTTAAAGACGGCTGCATTCCCTTAAGATGTGTCTATCCTTGGACCCTGATGCTGTACATCTTACTGGAACACCTAGATGCAACAGAGCCATCATTAATAATCATCATCATCATTAATGTCATTTGCTGCCATTACAAGTCAAAACACCTGCTGTGGAATAGAGAGAATATACTTTTTTTTTTTATTTTAGAGACGTACATTTACTGACTAACGCCTTCCAAGACCCAACATTTCCAAATGTAGCTGACCACAAGTCAGCCAAGGTTTTCATGAGGGTCTCAAAATACATATAATAATAATATAATATAACAATATACAATGTAAAATTTAGACAATTCATTTTATTGTATAATGATGATAATTCCATAGACATCCGGTCAGATATACCTTGGTTAACATTTTCAAATGTGAAAATAATAAATAAATATTTTTTTTGCAGTGTATCTCTAATTACTGGCATGTCACTTAAGGTAACATTACTGACATGTTTTCATATATATTATGAACCATCTCATGATGGCCAAACGAATGGATGGATGGAAAGCGCCTCCTCCATTGTTCCTCTCTGGATTTCATCACGTTCATCAGGGCCTCCACTGCCCTTTAGAGGGGCCCCGGCCATGATTTATTAAAGGCCCTCCTTCCACCACCACTCCCCCAGCACTTCCAACAGCACTTTTTATAAATCAGCAATCACCCTTTAGCGACGGGGCCAAAGATTAGTGGGTGAGCCTATAATGAGGGGTGCAAAAAATGTGTGGCACGATTATGAAGAGGCCCCACTGGGGCAATAAGACGTTATTATATATAAAAAATGTAATGAAATTTTTTTTTTTTTTTAAAACATAAATTTATCATTTAATCTTGTGACTTTTTTTTTTTCTTTTTTTTTTTAGATGTGTGTTATCATCAACAAATATCATGAAAAGACTAAACTCAACAATGAATTGATCCTAATAACAAATATTTTGTGTGGAGCCAAGCCCTTAAATATCTTATTCCTCTGTACTATAGAAATATGAATGACCTACTGTTGCACTGGGTGACACATCATTACTATAAACACAAAGTTCATTTTGACTTAATCCCACATACACCATTGTGCTGCTGCAAATATGCACTGGAGCACCAAATGTTTATGAACCCGCAGCTGCAAATGGTCCCCATCAAATACACAGCTTCCTCCTGTTTGAGTAACATTTGCTAAACACTGCAGTGTCCAGCTGTGTTAGGGAATGTTTTTAAAAAAACAAAACAAAACTATATTTAAATGTATTTTTGACCTGTGTTTAAGATTTACGTCTCCTTTATGGAGGTGTTGTGAGACAGACTAATGCATTGTTGGTTTTGGACTGTTCATGGGATTTGTTGATAATAAGAAAAATACAGCCTTATATACCCCAGCCTTATGCTGTAAGTGTCTTGTTGGGCTCATTGCTCAAAATATATATTTCATAGTGATTACTCATTTAACAATATTACTATGTTTTAGGATTCTTGCAAAGGCTACAAAAGCACAGTGTGCTCTAAAGTTTAGAATAATTACTCCATACCTTCATACACTACACTAGAGCGGCTTCAATTAGTTGATTAATTGATAAATACATAGACAGAAACTTGTTTGAAAATCGAATGATCGTTTTAGTGGTTCTTCTAGCTGTGACGTTAAAAAACATTTTCTTGTTTCTAGCTTCTTAAATGTGAAGATTTTATGCTTTTCTTTGTCATACATGGTAGTAAAGTGAATGTCTTTGGGTTTAGGTCCGTGGGTCAAACAAAACAGAACATCTTAAGATGCCATTTTGGGATGTGGAAAATTCTAAGTGGCATTTATCAAATTTTATATCAAAGTGGTAAAATCTGCAGATTAATGAAAAACTATATAATAATATAATAAAAATAATCGTTAGCCGCAGCCCTAAACTACACACACTTCTCTCTCACTCGTTCCTCTCTCCCACCCACTCCCCCACGTGTTAACATTAACTCTTTATGTGACGGGATTAACAGATTTAACCCAGCCCTGCGAGCGTTCTGAACAACAGCCATAATCTGATGCATTTATGATATTACATTTTCAGCCCTGAATGAGGTCAACTCTTCTAATCCCTCTCTCTCCCCTTCACTTCCCCCTTCTCGCCTCATGCCACGCTACCAAAGCAGTGACCAATGGAATCTCATTTCCTGTCAGAACCACTGGAATCAAATGGAAACGGTATAGATAATACATATGAATTGAGTACAGATTAGTCCTGTGGATTGTGATGAAACATTAGATAATAATAAATAATCGTAAGCTGCGTGTGTAGCTGTTGGCAGTGAGGTAGCGAACATTTGTTTTGTTAATGGTTGTACTTAATCATCTGTGCGTAAATCACTCTGTTTGAGGAGGGAAGATATTCTATGATGTGGAGGACAAAGCTGATACTGCTTTGAATAGTTTTTATAAAGCTGCAGCAGCTAGTTGTTAACTGATTAGTCAGTCAAAAGAAAGGTAATCTGTGACAATTTTAATAATTGATTTTGAAGTATTTTCAAAGCAAAGGTGTCAAACATTAGGTGGCTCCAACTTCACGTATTGTGAACAGTGTTGATCCATAAGAACATATATTTGTGGTTTTAAGAACCAAAAACCATCTCAGTGTAGTTGTACATCTCCTCTCTCAGGCTTCTCTCTGGAGCTCTAGTAACAACAGGTCAGTGAACCAATCAGAAGAGAGGAGGCTCTGAGCCTCTCTTCTGATTGGCTGACTGTTTTCTGAGTGATCTAATAAAAATATAGCAGATTTCAGGTAAACACTCAGAGAAACCAAATCGTGCAGGGTTGGATGGTGGGTCCAGGTGGGCGGGGCTTGGGGCATGGCTGAGAGTGGTGACTGTTTTGTTGTGACATCACAAAGTTACAGAAGTCCTGACGGCTGGTTTTAAGGCTCAGTGTCTGGATACAGGCTGTGTGCATTTCTCTGTGGACTGAGGCTTTGATACTTTCACATAGGTTTGGGCAATTAATAGAATTTTATTTTTGATTACGAATTTGGCCTCCAATGATTATAAAAGCAAGATATTTGAGAGAAAACGATTATTGTGACAGACATTTGTCTATGATGCATTTTCCCTACACAGAAGTTCATCGTCAGTGCTGTCACACACCTTTTAGTGGCAACGGAGAGAACTAAACATTTTGAAGTGTGTTTCAGTCTTTTTCATTTGAGAACAGAAACACAAACGACCTCTGGATGCATCCAGTGAACAACTGTCACATACGGACGGAGAAATGTACAGTGTTTTGTATGCTGCAGCCTGGAGCCAGAGTAAACAGAGTTAACTACATTATACAAAAATGGGTTAATGATAGAAACTGACTGGTGTATCCCACGCTCATATGTCTTTTACTTATTTTGTGTATAACGGAAATAACTACATAGACACAACGCTTTTTGTTTTGAAATATGTTTTTTTATATTTGTTTTTTTCCAAAGTCAATGACAAATCATGTTGAATAATCGTGATCTCAATATACAATAAAATAATAGTGATTATCATTTTTGCCATAATCGAGCAGCCCTACTTTCACAGTATTAATATAGAACCTGCTTTATAACAACAGCAACACATGGACATCTACCTTTATACTCTATGGACCTTTAAACTAAAGTAAATTGAATATCTTTTGGGTGTCATCTCATTTTAAGGAACCCCTGCTAGCTTTAAGATGATGTCACATGGTTGAGTTTGTTAGTTAGTTAGTTAGTTAGTTAGTTGGTAATTAATGTTACTGGTGTGGTGTTTGACAGGGTGAAAAATGACGGTTTTAGATGGTTATATCACTTCTTAACGTGCATGTGTGTTGAAACCGTACAAAAAAAATGTTATTAAATGTGTAACTCTCTGTTTTATTTTCACAGGGCTTTTCCCTGATGTGGGCGGTGGCTATTTTCTGCCAAGGCTCCGGGGGAGGTTGGGTCTGTTTCTGGCTTTGACGGGCTTCCGCCTCAAAGGACGTGATGTGCAGAGAGCTGGAGTTGCCACTCACTTTGTAGAATCTAAGAAGGTACACAGTATTGTGTTTGTAAAAAAAAAAAGAAAAAAAAAAAAAAGAATTTTGACAAGCCAAACAACAAAGATTTTGTTTTCAGTTCATTTAAGTCCATGCCCATTATGAGTGTGAGTGATAATGGCACTGCAGGGAAGAGTGCACAACAGGAACATGGTGGTGGTGGGGGTGGGGTGGGGGGGTTTAAAGCCCCACTGGAAAGCTGAATGCTGAGTCACTGGGTGCCAACATACGCTGGCTGGTCCAGAGGCAGGTTGTGTTTGTCTTCCTGTTGGCGTGACGTCAAAACAGTGGGTGGCAGAGTTGGTTTAAGTCTGTGACCTTGAGTTTCAGGACGGAGGAGCAGCGGGGTGGATTTATTTATAGTTTATTTAGACGGTTTTTACAGCAAAGTTAGACCCACAACAGAAAGTCTGAGTACTGGCAACAAGCTAAACTCCACTTATGTCAAGAATAACAATCTTCAGCTGTCTGTCTTTTCGTTGAAGATAAAATTGAATTTGATGAATGTGCTACCCGAGAATGTGTTTGCAGGACCGTCCTGACTAATGGACTCCACACACTCTACACAGTAGCATCTTCACATGTCATTTTTCTTTCTTAATCCAACTCAAAAGAAAAATGAAAAACAGTTATGGAGTCTTCAGTCTGAGTGCTATTTGGTTAGTAGAAAAAGTTGTTCACCTAAATTCTCAAAAGGAGAAATCTGTCAATGAAAAACTTAAACCAGAGTAACTTTTCTCTTTTAAAATGTATTTTTGCCACGAGCGAAAGATCCTGCATCCATCCAGAAAATGACTAAAACTGGCTGCTGTAAATCTGATTCTTTCAATACTGTTTCAATAGATCCCAGACCTGGAGAAGGAGCTGATGGACCTGAAGTCTCCCTCTGCTGAAGACGTCACCAGAGTGCTAGACACCTACCAGACCCAGGTTAGAATCTGAGAATCTACACATTTAAACCCTACAACTGAGGCTGAACTTAAAATATCCAAAACATCTTAAATAAATAAATACGCAGTGAGTTTCTCCCTCAGACATCTTTTTATTTCATGTTTTCAGCCTCTGTCTGTGTTTGTAAAAACTGTGTTCTCTCTCCACAGAGCAGTCTGGACTCTGAGAAGCCTTTTGTCTTGGACAAGCACATGTCTGATATTGACAGGTGGGCCTTGAATCTCTCTGAATGATGTAGCAAGAAAACAGCTAGTTAGTTAAATAATGAAAAAGGGTGATACTCCTGAGGATCTTTAAAAACAGCTCAGTAATTTCTTAAAACAGCAGGACACTGTTTTTTTGGCAGATGTTACTCAAAAGGAGAAACAGTAAATAGTTTTTGTAGGTCACTGTTTTCAGCTGTGGGTTTGGTGCTGTAGCTTGACAGTAGTCCTGGGGCGTCTGTTCAGTGATATCGGATATCACCACAGTTCCCGCCATATGCAATATTTTTCATAATATGTGCTTTGCTTACTGTACACTGTGCCTTGGCATGTGACAAATAAAACTTTAAACTGCTGTTCAGTGGCAGCAGTATTTATACCTGAAACATAATATACAATAATCTAATTATATTATTAAATAAACCTGTGATAATATTGTATATTGCGGTTTTTGGACTGGACTGAATCGAAATATTAAATTTTGGATATCACCCACAGCTTTTAATTCAAGGACTTGTTAGTGGGATGAAATGATTGTTGGTTTTTGACGATCACAATTTGGATTCAACAGCATCACAGTAGACAGTGAAAGTTTAGAAAAACCCACCTTTTCTTTTCAGTTAAGTTGATGGTAAATTGAGGTAAAACCCTGCTGAAAACCTGAATCCATGTTGGTATTTCCCCTCCCCTCAGGCTTTTCAGCTCTGTCAGTGTGGAGGGAATAATGCAGAACCTGAAGGCAGACGGCTCAGAGTTTGCTAAGAAACAGGCTGAGGTATGATCTTGACCCTGCTGCTTAATCAGAATCACCGACATAATAACTCTATTCTCCAAGTACAATACAGAGGCGTGATGATAACGTATCTATCATCTGTCTTCTTGAACACGCGGACACGTCGATTGTGGTTATACAGACTATTTTAAAGGACCGCTGAAGGACTGCTGTACCTCTGTGGAGATACGTTCCCAGCATCAGACAACTCCCACTGACAGCTGGAACGGAGCCAGGGCATTATTTGGCTTTGGCAGTATATGTTAGTAATTAGTAGTTACCTCAGCCTAAGCACTTAATGGGGTTAGTATTAGTCTTGGCTGCACCAGAATCCCTTCCGAGAGATTTCAGACCACAGTGGCTTCATTCCATTAACCTACTCTTTTCACGGATAGGACTCCTCTCCAATTTAGTTTTTCACCTCATTCACAGCAGGATGTTCCTAATGAATGTCAATATGAAACAGTGTCTCTTACACGGCCCCTCCCTCACCGACCCCACCCCGCTCCTTATTGTCCCTCTGCTGATCGCTCAGAGTTCACTACAGGACTTAAGATATTGTTCCACTGGGCAGCTGTTAACATGAGCTTCCTTTGACTGATAATTGTTTATTATTTCATTTGTAAGGCTTGGAATATAGTTTATATTTAATAACTCTTTTAAAGCTCAACAAATATTCCATTTCCAGTATCCTTTCACAACATGAAAATATTCAACATCAAATATTTATCATAAACCCACTTCCTCAGTTACTACAACACCACAGACTCACCGTCGTGCCTTCTATATTAAAAATGCAGAATGTTTTTTTACATGATGTTTTGCAGCTAAATAACCCAAAAGCAAATAAAGCCATCCATCCCAGTCTTTCAGCCGTCTCTTAAACGTGTCTCCTCCTCCAGACATTGTCCAAAATGTCTCCCACATCCCTGAAGATCACCTATAAGCAGCTGCAGGCGGGTGCCTCTCTGAGCCTGCAGGACGTGTTGGTGATGGAGTATCGACTGAGCCAGGCCTGCATGGTAAAAACAACAACTTACTCTTACTGGAGTCTCAACCAATAAACAATCGATCAATATCATGAGCTTCATTTTCATACTTTTCTCTCCCGTAGTGATCATAATTGCATGTTAGAATGCCAGGTAGAGCTCCTCTTTATCATCTACCACAGTAAAATCTAAAACTCTGTCGTCTGATGGGATTGTTCCTGTTGTGTTGCAGAGGGGCGGCGACTTCTATGAGGGTGTAAGAGCCGGTAAGTCACTGCGGCATGTGGGCGACAAAGGCGGAGTAGGTTGGATGTTGAATGTGTTGAATGTATCATAAATAATATGGATTCAACAGAGAACTATAAAGAACTAAAGTACAACGATCAGCAAATAGTAGCTTTCTGCCTTATAGTACAAAATGACCATAACACACAGTATCTACACACTGTGTGTTTAACTGTCAGGTGTAGTAGAGATTTTTTATTTTGGTTGCCAGTAAAGGTTAAGAAAGGTTATTTATTAGTCATTGCTCCTCTTAGCTGAAGCTGGAGTCGCATCTCTATGTCATGATGTTCTGTGTGTTTCCAGTTCTGGTTGACAGGGACCAGAATCCCACATGGAACCCGTCAACACTGGAGGAGGTGTCGGAGCAGAGCGTGGACCAGTGCTTCTCCTCACTGGGAGAGAAGGATCTGACTTTCTGAAGGCCCGTCACCCAGCAGCTGTTTCCCACCTTCAAACACACACCACTAAGCCTTCTGTAAACGGAACGCTTCCTGTCCCCACATCCCTGTATGGTCATTTGAGAGGACTGTACTGCTGAGGGTGGGAGAGCTTCTGTTGTTTTCTGACAAGTACATACATAGGTCATATGCGTTTATGGTTTGAATCTGTGCCATTTCATACCGTAGAACTTTTTCTCTTCCTCTGGTGACATTTAACAGGAATATTCAGACTTGTACAGGCTGCTGTTCTGCAGCTGAGGAGAAGGTTTCACAGCCAGGCATTGAAAATAATGTTGGACGAGATAGCCAACAGACACCCTGTGTGTCACACATAAAAAATGCTCAGTGTAAACTTGCTCTGCAAATGGAAGTGGAGTCTTTTCTACACGAGCTGTGGGGTGGTAACTCTTCTGCTGCAAATTCAAGGAGGCGAACGGCAGCGAGCACATGAGAAGAAAAAAAAATGATCTCACCATTGAGTGCATTATTCCATTTCCTGTGGGCGTTTGTTGTTGTGACATGGCTCAGCATCATCTGTATTTCTGCAGCGTGGTCAGTTGTTCTAATACATATAACTTATTGTCTCTGTTTCACTAGTTCTCCAGTATTTTCTTTCTATTCTCTGACATAGTCAAATAACACTCCCGGGACAGGTGGTACATTACATCAGTACTTGTTCTGAATGCATTTATGTGTCTGTTATGGTTGTGGTTTCAGCAGTCTGAAATGTGTGTGATATAGTGTGTTTTTATGTAACAAAGACCTTCTGAGAGACACTTTTCTTTTTCTTTTTAGTACGAGTCAAATCACCTCCCAAACATTAGTTTTCATTAGCTGCATTATTTATGAGCCAACCAGACCAGAGTCAGATCAGACAGTGGTACTGGAGGAGATGGCAATAAACAGAGTTGGTACTGTAATGTAAGATGTTGTGTGTTATTCGTGAGTGAAGGAAACTGCTTGTACATCTTGTGTTTACAAAAACTAGTTATTGAAGGCAGTATTTTTTTATGACCTCCTAAAGTGTTCTTGTAAAACAAATATAACCTGTCTTTATAAAGGCTCTTAGTTATCAGCATGAAAGCACTAAGCTGCTGCTCAGGTACAAAGTCCAGAAAGTAAACACAGCCACTTTAATAACATGTTGGGTTGCAAACCAATCAGGAAGTCTTTCATATTTTATTTGAGCAGTAAAATAGTCAGAGAACCACTTAGTATAACTCAAGACTCCCATACTGAACATAGCTTGAATGTAGTAGTAATGTAGTAGTTTCATATAGTTCAATAGTAGCCTCTTATAGTCTGTGTGTCATATTCACCAAGCACCAGCGGCCCTGTCCATCGCAGTCTAAAGGTCTCTCATTCTGCCACGGCGCTGACTCCAGAGCGGACAGGACGACCTCCACACACGTAGACAATAAACTGCCATAAACACCGAGGACACAGTCTGAGCGTTTCTCTGCGTCACAGATAAACCCCGATGCTTTATGGCGACCGTTTGCTCTTCAAACAAGCTTCAGGCCGACAGTTGTTTCCAAATCCTTTTGTTTGTCCTTTAGTGCTGCTGAACTTTTAACCTCGTGTGTTCACTGTCATACAGGATGCTGCACATCCGTGTCTTGTTTAACAGATATTTTAAACAAATATTGTTGCGACAGGATGTTATAAAACCCCTGTGTGCACAATTTCAAAACCCAAGACTTTGCTCTGACATTGTGATGTAGAAAGCAATGATGAAATATTTCAGTAACAATAGAAGGCATGAATTTGATTTATTGGCATCATCAGCTTTTACACTTAGGTTTGCAAGTTAAATGAATATTGTACTGCAGGAAAATGCACAGTCACTCATTTTAAGTTATTTTATGACCATATATTCACAGGCCGACGTGTGGCATCGCACTGAGCTGCTGCTTCAAGGTTATTTTTCATTTATTCGAGAGCAGATGAATCGTGGACACAGTGTGGGTGGATTCTGTCGCCATTCATCAGGCTACTTATGGTCAAGTCATCTCAACTGTGGTTCAGTCCGACCGCCTGCTGACGGCTGCTTCTTCTATTGGCCTCTTCAGCTGTAGTAAAACAGCTACATCAGAGGCATTGTGGGTACAGGAGTCAGAACCCTGGAACCACCTGTATATCACACCTGTGCTCAGAGTCACCTGTAGGTAGGTAGTGCATTATTGGATCAGGTCAGGCTGGTGGGCTAATGTCCGCTCTTACACAAGTCAATCGAGACGTTGAACAAATGAAAGAATAGTTGTTCTTGTGACTGAAGATTTGAAGTTAAACCGGGCTCATTTGCTCTCTCGACTTCACCAAGCAGCTTCAGATTTGTAGGACAAGCAGCTTCCACTGTCAGTCTTGTCACTCTAAAGCAACACATTTAAACCAGGGCTGTAACCGTTATTTGATTAGATCATAAAATTAATCAGTAACTGTTTTGATTCAGTGTTTTAACATTTGCTGGTTCCAGGACTTGATCAGAGTATATAAAGCAAATAATCAGAAGAGATCACATTGGGCTGTGGCAAATTTTAACAGGCATTTTTTTTTTTTTTCTTTTTTTTTTACAAATTTAAATCAAGAAAATAATCAACAGCTTAGTTGATAATAAAAATAATTTTTAGTTGCATTCCTAATGTAAACCATACCTCAGGGTACAACAACCCCTCAGACCTGACCTCAGGAAACCTGTTCCTGATGAATGTCTCCTGCAGAAAAGTGTGTGTGTTGAGTCTGGCCTGTACAGCAGCAGCGTCTCCGTTCTCCGTCCAAACACCTGCTGGTATCAATACTTTAAAATGAGTGACCTTTGGAACTACAAATCAGTTTTCAAAAGGAAGCATTGGCAGCCTTTTGGTCAGCGTCGATCAGCTGGAAGACGGATGTTTGAATGAAGACAGGCGTTCACGCTGGGTCTGGTTTTACACTCTTTGCAGTGTAGATACAGTCTCTCTGCCTGGCTGTCTGAACAACCACAAGACCCCATCAGAGTTAAAACCCTGACCTTTGTGAGTTTGTAAACACAGATGACACCACAGTTTGTAAAAAGTAGTCTTCTCAGTGGTGACAACACACTGGTAATGCAACACTTTGAACAGTAAAGCCTGACATCAGCGTTATGGCAACATCTTTAATGTACTGCAGCCTCAGAAATTGATTGCCATCACCTGGTTTGGAGTCAATACTTTAAATTTAATTAATTTAAACATGTGAAATAAATGAACTGACCAAACATTGTCTTCACACTGCCATCGGCTCTTTCTTGTGCTATTGAAACCAAAGTTTTTGTTTAGATCCCGACATTGACAGAAATAGCTGTCAGCACAACAGTGACACTAGTCAAAACAAATGGCATCAGATTAAGAATTAGTAATACGGCATGTGGAGTCATCTCTAATCTTTAGTGTTTTCACAACATGTTTGGGAAAAGCCAAAGAATGAATCTGTCCGTACAGATTAGTGCAAGTTAGATTTTATTTGTTCACTTTTTGAAGTGGTAGGTCTGGGGAGATGTTTATAGCACACCATTATGTTTTTAATCATCACCCAGCTCACATAAACAACACAGCCGGTAAAACTGTGGCTTTAACTTTCTGACTGAAACAGCCTCTGTGTTGATTCCATTTACCAACACAATGTGACTAACACCTGTATTTTACTGTAAGTTATTGGTGCAGAAACACTGTCACTGGTATCAGAGAAGACCTGGGGAGAAGGCAAGTGGTGACAATTACCTGCCACTGTTTTTATGGCTTATTAGCTTGTGTTGGCGTATTCTGACAGTCCCTCCTGTTATGGCTGATCTCTACAGACAACAACACTATTCAAAGCTGTTATCACTGCAAACAGTTGGGTGGCAGTTTAAGTGTCCTCTTAGCAGTTTCTCTAGTAAAGTGAATGTTGCTCAGAGTACCTGTTTACAAATCTGCAGGGTTTCACTTCCAAGGTTTCGGCCTGTAGCTGCACTGTCCCTCTGTCCAGTGAGCAAAGACCAGACCTTTATCATGTCCCCTCTGATATAAGTCATACTGTCTGAAATAACTCACACAAGCCTCCTTCGCTATGTTGGGCTCATAGGAACACTCATTAAGGACTTTGGCAGTTGTGAACCTCTATTCCAAATACATCTACTGTCCCCTGGTAAATTTTGTTGCACCACGCTAATTTGAGAAGCCAAATATATACTGTATATACTGGACTGAACTGTCATGGGTTTTCGAGGTTTGCATATTTGTGCTGTTGTCCTCTGTGGGGCAGATTGGCAGTATTTCTCATTTAGGCATTGTACAATGACACAATGTTGACAGAAAACTAGGCCTACAACATTTTAGCCAAAACACAAGAGTTTTTTTGTTTTGTTTTTCTTTTTAAACATCAGTTCTGTGGACGAGTCAAATCCTCATGTCTTGGTTTCTGTTTGGCTCCGAGTCCTAAAGTTCTTATACTGCAACCCCCGGAGTGCAGGAAATACATCAATTGTACACATAATTTCCTGGACCCATTTTGAGGACCACACCTGCTGGGTGGATGGCTGTGGTCGAGGCTGCCTAATGGCGACGGGGTAAACAGAGCCGCGGATGCTGCTCCTCGTTGCAGCTCTGCCACAGGATCTCCAGGGAAGCCATTACGGGAGAACTTCAGCCTGCGGGGGCCTTTTGTCAGACCAGAAGGAGCCGGACAGTTGGGTGTGTCTCTGACCTGGTGAGACCAGTGGAGGTTTTTCAAACAAGAGCCTTCACCAAATGATGGGATCTATTAATAACTTCCTCCGTAAGAGGAGAGAGCCTTGGCCCCCGGACAGCATCAATGGACAGGATAGACTTTCACTGGCACAGAGGAACATTATGATTCCAAGCAATATCTGATAGGATTTCTTGCTTTGCATTATAAGTCCAGCCAGGGAGAGCCAACACCTACTGGGAGCGAGGGGACAAATAAGGTCTGAGAAAGATGATATCCAACTGAAGACGCTCTGCCTGAGTACGGCTCCAGCTTTGAGACAGATAATCACAGAAACATGGGCAGGATCAGGCTGCTTTGGAGGAGGGTTTTTAGGCTCAGCCAAGTATAATCCAATCTAAAAAGAGGTCAAAACTGAATTACTGACGTCTCATTCATATTCCTGCTCACAGCAGGTAGACACCCGAATGACTCATCCTCAACAAATGTGTTCGACTGTTGACCTTGTTTCACATGTAGATCCTCCAGTATCGGTGTCAAACAGTCTCAGCTCGGCCTGGCCTCCCCGCTCGGACACACCTTCCCGTGTCACGGCACATCGCATTCAATGTAGGGGATGTCACTGTAGCGGCGGTCTACCTCCACCCACTGCTGCACGGCCCGGGCCACAATCTCCTCGGAGAGCCTCTGGGCGTACTCCAGCAGCACTGGGTTGACCTGGGAAGAGCTCTCTGCCGTCGACCCCATCTCTGAGTGAACCAAGTAGGCCTTCTCGCCCTTCGTCCCCCTGGATATGCATTCTGCCTTCTCTGTGGAGTTTGCATTTTGGGCTGCAGAGTCGCTCCTCTTGGATTTGACGCACCCCATACTCTGGACGATATAGCATTGATTTACTTTAGGGTGGGAGGTGTGTGGTGGCCGTAAGGTGCGAGAGTCTTTGGTTAAACTTGTAACTCATACATCAATGTTTTCATCTGGGTCAGTACGTCCCAGGAACAACCCCTTTCTGCTGCAGTCACCTTTGTGCTCCTGTTGTCCACTCCCACTGTCTGAGTGCCAACATGTGGGACGATCAAGGGGGGGTGGGGGGTGGGTGGGTATTACAGAGTAGAGGGTGGCGATTTCAAGGGCGCTGGAGGGCAAACAGCTAGGAGGCCCATCCCTGTGTGGGTCTGGCTGTGTTGAAACAGTCGGTCCTGCTCCCTTGCTGACTAGAGCTCATCCCTTCCACAACTGTAAAGAGAAAGAGAGTGGAAAGAGACAGGGGAAGAGGGAGGATTTCAGTGATTTATCTTCATCAGAGACAGCCTAAAAAACACCAGACGGCAGGAACAAGGAAAGGATTTTCATAGTAGCTACGTGACCCCGGCTCCAGTGGCCGGCTTGAGGTCAAGGCCTCGACGTGGCTCACCTCTGAGGGCTCATTTTTAAACACACTCCCCTCCTCTGCACATCTAATGTGTTACTCACCACCCCCCTCCTCTGCCTCAGAGTGTTTTATGACTCAATCCCTCGGCCTATTTTGTATAGCGTGTCATTGGGACGTCTGTGTCTAGCTTGAGTGCACTGATGCTGTTTTGTTGTAAGCCTGTGTCTCCCATCTGTTCCACTAACCGAGCCTCGCAGCCTGATTCACAGTGACAGCTCCTTCTCCTGGACTACAGGCCCTGGCACACAGGAAACATGTGCTTCATTCAGAAAGCTGCATGCTGTAGTCCACACAACAGGCAGGCCATGAATGATTTATGCGGAGCGGGGAGTCTCCCTGAGAGTACAACAACACTGGAGGTCCACACGTCCACGCACCAATCTGGACTGTCGCAAAATCCTCTCCCGGATCTGATATTATGGTAATGAGCTTAAATGCTGGCAAATGTGTCTTAATGTTAATGTGGAGCAAACTGTGAAAGCATCCACGAGCTGTCAGACAGTCGCACGGGATTTGGATTAAACCTGATAACTGATTTATTTGAACAACACGGTGTGGAAGCTTTTATACAAACTCCGTGGAAATCTCTGCAAACCTGAAATTAAAATAAACATGTCAACGGAATGAACTGTGGTTCTGCAGAGCTGTACATACTTTTAACAGAGTGTGGCAACAGCGTCAGGTTCAGGTTCCTCTCCATTCCACCAAAAAAAATAAAATACAAATAATCCGGTCACAGAAGAAATAACCCAAGGTCGTTCAAGTAGATAATAATCCGGACATCACCTGGTGCCGCGCCGGTTCTTCTGTCTTTTCCTCAAACAGCATCCGAGCGATTTGAACTTGAAACTTGAACGTTATTGATTGGAAGCAACGCGTAAAGAAACAATTATCCCCCAAGTTGTTGCTGCTGCTGCTGCTGCTGCTGCTGCTGCTCGCTGGTTCGGTTACTGCAGGATCAAACGCTCCGCACCAGATTTCAAAAAATAATCTCTGTGGAAAAAAAGAATCCCAGGCTGCTGGAGCAGACGGCAGACTGCTCCCGTGTTGCCTTCACGTCCCCCAGCGCTGAGCGCGGCTCCACAGCAGAGGCGGAATCAGAGGTCTGGACTGACTTCAGCGCGACGACGCTCCACGGCAATTACCGAGCTGCAGCGGCGCTCAGGCGGCGCACTGACAGCGGCTCTGCGCCTGCACTGGTCAGGGCGACGCTGCCACCTGGCGGCCACTGATAAACACTGCACCCAAAATTAAATACATGAAAATAAACTTGAGACCTACGGAAGCGTACTGCGTTTACTTGAAAAAAAAAAATCCAGTTTTTCTGAATTAATTCAGAAAACTGAGTATTTTTATTTTATTTATTTATTTTTTAGAGAAAAGTTTTAAAAAAATCTTATTTCTCTGAATTAACGAGATAATTATGTCGTTAATTCAGAAAAACAGCAAATCTTTTTTCCCTAAGTGAATGCATTACGTTCCTGTAGCCACCATGCTGTGAAAATAGCTACTCCACTAAACTTTTCTCTAAAAAATAAATAAATAAAATAAAAATACTCAGTTTTCTGAATTAATTCAGAAAAACTGGATTTTTTTTTTTTCAAGTAAACGCAGTACGCTTCCGTAGGTCTCAAGTTTATTTTCATGTATTTAATTTTGGGTGCAGTGTTTATCAGTGGCCGCCAGGTGGCAGCGTCGCCCTGACCAGTGCAGGCGCAGAGCCGCTGTCAGTGCGCCGCCTGAGCGCCGCTGCAGCTCGGTAATTGCCGTGGAGCGTCGTCGCGCTGAAGTCAGTCCAGACCTCTGATTCCGCCTCTGCTGTGGAGCCGCGCTCAGCGCTGGGGGACGTGAAGGCAACACGGAGCAGTCTGCCGTCTGCTCCAGCAGCCTGGGATTCTTTTTTTCCACAGAGATTATTTTTTGAAATCTGGTGCGGAGCGTTTGATCCTGCAGTAACCGAACAGCGAGCAGGCAGCAGCAGCAGCAAGCAGCAGCAGCAACAACTTTGGGAATAATCTGGTTTCCTT
>NW_019174307.1:1436296-1484224 GCF_002260705.1 Seriola dumerili | reverse complement strand
TAAAAAAATCTTATTTCTCTGAATTAACGAGATAATTATGTCGTTAATTCAGAAAAACAGCAAATCTTTTTTCCCTAAGTGAATGCATTACGTTCCTGTAGCCACCATGCTGTGAAAATAGCTACTCCACTACAAGTAACAATATATTAGTTTATATTGTTGGGTTAATATCTGTAAGCAATCTTGTAACTACATCATATAGGCTACTGATGAATAGCGTTTTCTATCTATACTTAGTAAGTAAGTAGTGCAGTAAAAAGTACAAATTTTTGCCTGAAATACAATACAGAAGCAAAGTAACACAAAATGGTGCTTCAGTTACTTTTCATGACTGGTTTTCATAATTGTAGTATTGTATCTAAAATCTAATGAAATAAATATTTTTCATATAGTAATGTCTCACTTTGACAGAGGCCTTTCTATTTTACTTTACCAATTAAGGGCGTGCACACTTCCTGCGCAGTACAGTTAGGCTATTTAAATTGAAATTTTCTAGGTGGTGCTGTTGAGCCATTTTGTCATGCCTATGTGTGAGACCCATAACAGATGTAAATTCTCACCAGACCTGACGTGTGTGCAGAGTTTCATGACTTTTTGAATATGAGAAAGGCCTCAAAAAGGCAATTTACTTTAGGTAAGGAAAACAATAATAAACAGCACAGTTTCATTAGGGTCCTCGCACCGCTGGTCGGCGCTCGGGCCCTAACAAGTGAAGGTCCCAGAACCGTCCACCATAACTCTCCTACCTGCACACAGCTGGTTCCACTTATGCTTAATTAATGGAAAATTGGAGCTGTGTTGTCATAAGAAGACCCCTCCGCCTTCTTATGAAGTGGCTTTTCACAATGTCTCATGGGGCCATGCGAATCAGTGAGTCAGAGTTAGTTTTTTTTTTTTTTTACACAGTAGACTTCAACACAACTTGGTTTAGTCAAAGGTTTGTCTTAGTAGAGGAGACCAGGGATGGTTGTAACATCATTGACATTTCTGTCTGTATGTTGTATCCTTTAAGTCAGAGCGTTCAAACTTTAATACAAACGAGTTCCATGTGTCTGCTGTTAAATGATGTAGGTGTTATCTCTGCAACACAAACAGAACATGTCTGGTTTAGTCTCAAACACAAGGACTGAAATGTTACAATTCACCTCATAGTCCAGGTGAGTTGTAACATGCACTGGGATGAAATGTCACATTACCACATGAGGATTATGACAAAAACTGGATATTGAAGCTTTTTATTCAACACTTAGCCTACATGGCTTTTTAATCTGTGTGTGTGTGTGTGTGTGTGTGTGTGTGTGTGTGTGTGTGTGTGTGTGTGTGTGTGTGTGTGTGTGTGTGTTTGTTGTTGTTGTTGTGTTGTTGTTGTTGTTGTTGTTGTTGTTACAACTACCCAGACTAGTAGCCCTGAACTGGCTTAGCTTACAGTTAAAACATTAGCACTGATAACTAGCATGAAAAATATCTACATAGACTCTCAATAGACATGACATAAGTTTGAAGAGTTTAACTACAGAGCAGACAGTGCTGTTACAAAAATAGATTTAGTAAAAAAAAAACTTTCTAACCTCAAAATGAGTTTTTCTACTTAAAACTGTCTGAGTCTGTCACAGGGAGCTACTTCCTCACATGTTGAGTACGGACCAAACTGAGCAGGTATACAGTGAATCAGGTGATTCATAACTAACTTGTTCCTGACTGGAGAAACTGGAAGTGTTACAACTGACCCATGTTACAACCATCCCTAGTCTCCCCTACATCATGTCATTGTGCAGTGAACACTTCTGGCCTTGAAAACTAGAAATACTTAATACATTTACAGGTATCCAGAGGGAGAAAACACACTCCTGTATCCTGGCAACAGCCCTCTCCACAAGGTGCTCCATTATAGTAGAAACTGCTCCACAAAACAACAATGGTTTACAAACAAGTACAAGACAGAAACTCCAATTCATCTTTTGAATAACCATTGTAAAGTATTGTCCCATTAGCGAGCTAGCAAACCTCACAGGCTAACACATTTTCTAACTGGCAATTAGCATGTTAGTGACTTTTATTTGACCTCTTCAATAACCTTATTGAGAAAAAATGGTGTTCATTGGTGAATGATGCAAGAGGGAAGTAAAGAGAGAGCTTTGGACTGATTTAATTTCCACATAATGAAACAGTGATGAGGAAGACCACCATGTATAATTTATGATTTAAGTGTTGACAAGCAGAAAACATTGACATGTATTTGACTCATCTGACTATTGAATGAAACAATAACAGAATTGTGTGGTGCAGCTCATTAGAGGTCCAGACTCCAGAAGGTGTGTGTGTGCGTGCGTGTGTGCGTGCATGCGTGCGTGCGTGCGCGTGCATC
Organism: Seriola dumerili; assembly: GCF_002260705.1. Classification (NCBI taxonomy): domain Eukaryota; kingdom Metazoa; phylum Chordata; class Actinopteri; order Carangiformes; family Carangidae; genus Seriola; species Seriola dumerili. Next base: position 1,481,859 of record NW_019174307.1, on the reverse strand, counting down.
TATTGTTACAACTAACTCAGACTTGTAGCTATGAACTATCTTAACCTACAGCCAACAGCTGAAACATCTATCTATCATCTATCAGTCTATCTTGCTTGTTGACTAGAGCAGTGATTATTGATATTGATTATCAGTCCCAGTGTTTGGAATATTTAGTCTTTGGTGAATTGATTAGAAAATCTGGCGCCTGTCTCTATTTCATACTGTCACGCATGAACAGCTGACGATAAATATACCTGCAATGCAAAAGTAATGAAAAGACTTGCAGGAGGATCTGTAAAGAGGTGGGTCGTTAATCTTGTGTTCTGTCTTGTGTCTTTTCCTGAATGTATTTGAATGTGTAATAATCTCTGTTTTTGGTTGTCGCCAGGCGCTGCTGAGCTGCAGCTGTCGGTGTTTCTGCTGCCACACGATGGCGCCGTCTTCTCATGTGCTACAACAGGTTTCACCAACAAGGACTTGGACAAATCCTGGACCAAGGATTTTCTTTATCTCCGATGATTTTAATTTAAATCTCCGATGAATTTTCAGTTTTCACTTTTGACGTGAACCGATAATTCAGTTCTCACAAAGAAATCTGACTCCGACAGACCACAGCAACAGAAATACCATTAGACTACCATTACATAAGGTTATGATTTTTATTTTTCCTCAATTCCCCAAAGACACAGAAAAGTACAGACAGACATTTGATTGATCTATCATGTCTGTAGTTCATGTGAATGTGAGCTTATTTTAAAATGTAGCCTATTCTTTTGAAAAAAAAAAAGCCTGTTCATAATTCAGAAACCCTGTGTGTTATCTCTGAAACGGCTTTATCTTTTCTCAAAAATGCAATAGACCAATTGTTGTTTGTTTTGTGTGGATACGTTGAAGTTCATCAGAACATTAAATATCGCACAGTCCAGTCTGCGCCCCTGTTGCGCAATCGCCGTCAGAAAAGTGAATTTATCCATCTGTGGCCACGCTCAGTGCACGCTCACAGTCTGCGTCCCTTTATGGTTTGACAGCGAAAAAAAGTTTTCATGTCAGTCGGTTAAAATTCATTGTTGCCTGTCCAGCCAATCATAGTTTTTGACGACACAAAAGAGGCTAAAGTTGGAGTATAAAAGGTGCGCGCTAATAAAGTATGATGCCTATCAGAGTGCGACATTAATCCAAACGCAGTCCAGTCACGCATTAGGTCCAGCACGCACCACGGATCTTTTTTTTTTCTAAATCAAACTTCACACCGTAGAGACAATGCATCTGTCTCAGATTGTGCTCTATCTTAGTTTGCTGATTGCTTTGGGTCCAGTAGTTTTGAGTGACCAAGAAACGCACCAGCAGCCCTCCGCCACCAGCCCAGAGGACACTGAGCAGTGCGCTACCTGCGAGGTCCGGCAGCAGATCAAAACCATGCGATTAAACGCGATTAAATCTCAGATTCTGAGCAAACTGCGAATGAAAGAAGCTCCGAACATCAGCCGAGATATAGTGAAGCAGCTCCTGCCCAAAGCGCCGCCGCTGCAGCAGCTCCTCGACCAGTACGACGTGCTGGGAGATGACAACAAGGATGTAGTCATGGAGGACGACGATGAGCATGCCACCACGGAGACAATAGTGATGATGGCCACTGAACGTAAGTTTTTGTCTGGCTGTGTTTTGTGCATGATGAAAAGGACGGAGATCAGTTGTCTCCAAAATAGATTTTTACGCACGGGGCAGAGCACACGAGACGCTATAAATAGTCTTTATTTTGACAGCATGTAGTTTAGCGATTTATCAGGATTTGATCAGCTATTGAAAATGTCCACATACACATATTACAAAGTATTAACATAGCATATGGATCAATGCATTTGTGCAGAGAGCGCGCGTGGTAATTACGCACAGGGCCCACTTCCAGAGTTCAGATGCCATGCCAAGGATTTTTATTTACACCAGTTTATTTCTGTCTGTAAATTTCAATCACACATGGTCAGTAAACACAGAGAACCTCTTCTCTTCCTATCTTTCCCCAGCTGAGTCCGTCGTCCAGGTGGATGGGGAACCAAAGTGCTGCTTTTTCTCTTTCACTCAGAAGTTTCAAGCCAGTCGCATAATGCGGGCGCAGCTCTGGGTGCATTTGCGCCCGGCGGACGAAGCGACCACAGTGTTCCTGCAGATCTCCCGCCTGATGCCGGTCACAGACGGGAACAGGCACATACGGATCCGTTCCCTGAAGATCGACGTCAACTCCGGGGTCAGCTCTTGGCAAAGTATAGACGTCAAGCAAGTGTTGACCGTGTGGCTGCGGCAGCCGGAGACCAATTGGGGCATCGAGATTAACGCCTTCGATTCGAGGGGAAATGACTTGGCCGTGACCTCCGCAGAGCCCGGGGAGGAAGGACTGGTGAGCAGAGCCTTTATTTCACATTAAACAGAACCGTGTGGTGAAGGTTTTACTCTAAGTGATAACTGGCAGTTTATTTCATCAGTAAACGCACAGGAGTGAATAAGTGTGGGTGCATGCGTGGAGAGCTGTAACTGCTGCAGCTGCTGGATCGGTTCATTATCTGGGATCCCAGTCCTGATCCTAATCAGTATGATAACTGGACCAATAAAAATCCAGATTACAACTGGGTCATCAAAGAAAAGTATTATGGATTTTCAGTTGTATGGTACAGAGGTTTTAGCTTTAAGCTTCCAGAGGTTTCAGTGTGAGGAGAGGCTTTGCAGGATCAGCAGGTGTTTAAACATTCATGCGTTTCACTGCTGGAAGAAGGAATTAAGATTTAAAAGACTTTTGAAAGCTGTTAATCAACACAGACTCCATGTAGGCATACACCTGCATTTGGAGAGAAGCCCAGTCCACAATAACCTCAAATCTTACTGCTTGATTACATAAAAGTTCACCTGCTTCACATTCCTTGAAGTATTCTGTGTGACTGTGTAAATCAGAGTAATTGCCTGCACACACACACTGCTGCTATCAATGACAAACACACATCACATGGCTCAAATACTGGCACCAGGCTCGGGGGCAATTAGAATACCTAGACGGCTGAAGTTAACCAACCGTCAGATGATTTAATTTCTTTAAAACTCAAAGTTTCATAATATTATCGTGCCATGTTTGAAACCCAGCATCACAGGTCGAGGCTGCTGGATTAAAAAAATGTAAGATGAATGCTGTCATCCACCTTTTTGCAAACTAGTTATTTTATACAAGTTTTAACGCACGTTCTGTCATTACAGCAACCATTCATGGAGGTGAAGATCTCAGAGGGCCCCAAGCGAGCCAGGAGAGACACGGGGCTGGACTGTGACGAGAACTCGCCAGAGTCCCGGTGCTGCCGTTACCCGCTCACAGTTGACTTTGAAGACTTTGGCTGGGATTGGATTATTGCCCCAAAGCGCTACAAGGCCAACTATTGCTCTGGGGAGTGTGAGTACATGCACTTGCAGAAGTACCCGCACACCCACCTGGTGAACAAGGCCAACCCCAGAGGGACTGCAGGCCCCTGCTGTACCCCCACCAAGATGTCGCCTATCAACATGCTCTACTTTAACCGCAAGGAGCAGATCATCTACGGCAAGATCCCCTCCATGGTGGTGGACCGTTGTGGATGCTCTTGAGTCGGGACGGAGCCCCCGGCGAGAGGGACGGGAGGACGGAGGGGCTGTGGCTCACTCCGGCCTCCAACATCAGACTTGTTGACACAACCAATCCACCAGTTCCGATGCTTTCCTGCAGAACATGGTGCAATAGAACCAGAATAGAGGCCACAAACAGCCCGACTTTTCCGCAGGGCAGCGCTTTCACAACCGGCATAGCTCATTTCTTTCTTCCAGTGAAATCATAGCCATAGAGGCTCAAAGTCAGATCAATACAGGAACACACACACACACACACACACACACACACACACACACACACACACACACACACTCGCATGTACACACACACACACACACACACACACACACACACACACACACACACACACACACACACACACACACACACACACACACACACGTGCACATACATGCTGGACTTTGGAGTGAATGTAGACAGAAATGATCAAAGTTATCCAGAACTTTTATTTTTTCCATCGTCTCAGTGTTCTGTGCTCTATCCATTTATGCAAACATGCTGACAGATTATACTCATATGCCATCTACTCCACTCCACTCCACTCATAGCCAACATACAAGCTATTACACTTTTTGCTAAGCTATACGTTTGTGATAATCATTTTTTCGAGTTATGTTTTCAGAGTGAAACCAGGAATCCTCAAGGACTTTTTGAAAGGGCTTGGAAAAACACAGCTGGAGACTCCTCGGAGCGAAATTTCACACTGGTAGAACATGCTTTAGTACACACAGGTTCATCGGAGTCAAAAAGATGGGTCCTTAGTCACCACTTCCGTTTATAAAAAACAAAACAAAACTTGCAACATTAACTCATTTGGAAAATTAGACAGAGGTCATTATCTTTCCTGTGTTGGATGAAACTTGTAATTTAATTTTTTTTCTTGATCAGCAATGCAAAGAGCTGTGGAATAAAATCCCGAGTGCGGCGGTGATGCGGTGGTCGATCGTATGGACACAAACATGTTCCACCAGCGTGAAATCCCCCTTCAGGTCTCGACAGATCTTCATGTACTCTACCATACAAACACACAGCAACATACTCAACCACGAAGCATCGTTGCTCAGTCATAATCACTATCCAACAAAAACAGCCAGACCTGCCCAATACACTTGAATTATTCTGATTGTAAATTCACATTACTGGACAGAAGGACTTGAACTGAAGGCACAATGAATGCAGCCTACAAATGAAAAATGTGTTTAAGACAGAGAGAATAGATGAATGAATGTCGAGATCACGCGTTAAACTCTGTCTTACAAACAACACAGTTTGCACTATGGCACACCAATAGAAAGAATTGGTTGCTACAAAAGTTGTAAAAACTGATTTTGATATGTTTGCTAATTTGTATTGTATACTTATGCCATTGTTTCCATTAGGAGTTGCCTTACTAAACCACTGTTGGTAAATGTATAAAACCACATCAAGATAAAAAAAAAAATGTAATACAGCAACTCTATATACTTGTTTTAACAAATAAAGTTTCTAGCTTGTTTGTTGAGTTCTGTTTGTTTGAGTAGTGTGTCTCTGCGTCAGCCTTTGCACTTCACAGGAAGCAAGAATACTCATTTTCAGTAACGTGATCTTTGAGGTTATACTGTAGTTATACTGAGTTACAGTTCAAAGTCATGTTAATTCCTGGAAATACATCAACAACATAAAATCTTCTTGCATTCAATTTCAAAGTCCCACACAATATCAAATAAGCATTTGCAGCATAGCTGAAAGAGGTTAGTGCAGCGATACTTTTACTACAGTTTCTCAAAGGAATCTGGCCGGACATGCCTTTGTTTCTAGAGAGGCTTCAGAGCCTCTAGCTCAGAGTCATTCTGCTGACTCACAGATCATATCCAAACCTGGTGTTTCAGTATCACAACACAACAACCTGAACCTTAACATCGCAGCCCCATTTCACACTTCAGCAGCTGAGAATCTTTATGTCTTCACCACATGGTGTAAACTGATAAGTTACACAGGCGATGTGTGAGTGTGCGCACCGTGTGCATGGGTGTGAGGGAAGTAGTAATGACAACACACACACACACACACACACACACACACACACACACACACACACACACTTTGTCTACCTGACTACACCTGCACAATCCCATCATCGTAAGCCTGTTTTATCGTAAGTGTAATTCAGAGCAATTTCCCTGACTTTGCTTTTCTCCAGTGAAGGGATGTTGAAAGTGTTGCAGTCTAATGAGAGGATGTGAACTCTGGTGCGCTCTGACAGCATGACCTATTCGACTGACGGCCTCATTGAGGCCTGACTTCCGCCCAGTAGAGGGCGAATTGAGCACTGCCCCCGAGAGCCACTTCCTTTCATGCTGAGAGCTGGCACGCTGCCATGAAGATCGGCCACAGAGGAGAGCAGACCCCGGACAGAGTGGATCCACAGAACTCCTTTTTCCTGGGAAAAGGGTTTTAGATTCTACACTTCTCTGTTTGCTGAAAAGATCTGTGAATGAAAGATTCCTGTTGACACTCAAGATAGAACCAAGTCACAGTCTGTAATCTCTGTCCTCACGTGTTCCTACAGCTGTGCTGTTTCCATCTGCAGTTTGACATGGGCATTAACTTTTTATGAGCCTAATAGTCTCCAACAGTTTCCAACTGTTTACCTTCACATTATTACTAATGACGTATGCTTTAAATATTAGCAATTTAAGAATATAATAACATCAGCCAGGTCTCATGTATTAATGTCAGTTAAACTTGTTTTCACAGCTCTCCAGTACCAAAGTCTCACTTTTACAGTTGTATGTTATTGCCTTGTCCACTGAGAGAAATCCCCACCGTAGATGTGTTGTGGCTTTCAGGTATTTCTGCATCTTTTACATTTACATTTACATATTTTTTTTATTTTTTTTTATCAAAGCAACTTACGAGTGAGCTGGTGAAAAGAAGAAATAGAATAAGACAAGCTGAACATAGTGAAACTAATCCCTGTTCTTTTCAATTCATCTAAAAGATATAGCTGTAAGCAGCCTGCACCAGTATGAGCTGTGTGGATTCATTAATGTTTATCATGCCTGGGTTTCATTCACTTCTGTCCGGCAGTATCTGCTGCTGTCTGCTTGTTTCAGGCTACTGTCTGAACAGGAGCTGGGAAACATTTCGACTGAGCATCGCTACATCTGTCAAGAGTCAGACCCTGGAGGACTGGATCCGCCAGCGACATTCCACCTCTGACAGGTGAGGAAGTGAGAGTGAGAGAACGGGAAGGAGGATGTTAGGGGGTAAAGGAGAGGTCCAAGGCAGCTGGAGACCCCGTTATTGGACAGGATTCCTGGTGTGTAAAGTGAATAGAAAATGAATGGATAGAACCTGTATTCCTCCACAAGTCCTCATTAATAAAGGCTCATTAATGATGTGTATTATAGCTTCTTAATGATGTTTGATAACAATAGGAAAATGGTTTTTGAATACTGAATGGATGAAATCACAGTTTTGCATCCCTAAAACAAAAGATGGATTTACCCAAATCACAAAAAAAAAACTCACCATTAGTGGAATCATAGTTTTGTTTTTACTTATTTTAGATTAGTGATGCTCAAACATTAAAAAATATGTTTAAAAAACCCAGCAGCATCTTCCAGTGGGACCTACAAAGGTAAAGATTGCAACAGTGAGTGGTTATCCAGGGTAACCAAGATATTGACAACACACACACTGCTGTTGAATTGTAAGCAAACTATAAACTGTAGCACATACTTAAAAGCAGAGTTTAAAATGTGCTTTGAAACATGACAAAGAGCCTACAACCATGCTAGCAGCTGTGTGATGCTGTAATGGCCACATCAACATGATGTGTTCACAATGGAAATTACTCACTAACTTATGTTTAACAGGTGTAATGTTTGCTATGTTTCCCATATCCACCGAAAGTGTTAGCATGCTATCATTTGTACAGTACAGCTGAGGAGACGATGGAAATGCCATCAGTTGTTACAGTTCATGCTGTGGACACCATGGAGATCTGCTCCACTTTTCATGGCAATACAACAGGTATTTGTCGAGACCTCATGGCAGCATCAGAAGAAATGTGACAATTAGGATACCACGGATATCTACAAAATGAAACCAATCCATGTAGTAGATGTTGAAATATTAGCATTTATCCTCCTGTAATATCCTCCTTAAATATCTGATCTTAATTTTATGGTGTGGATTCGCCTACACCAACATACTAATGGTTGGTGTAATTTTTCAATCTGGACCAAATGACTGACCGTAAATCCATGTTGCTAGCATGGCTAAAAAAGGTATTAAAATAAATGTAGTGGTAATGAAATGGGTATAACATAGATGATAGACAGAGTTCAAAAGATTGAAGTGCTGTGGTGTCCTTACAACAGGGGATCACCAAAGTCAAGAATTCATCTACTGGGACGCATTGAAAATCTGTGCCACATTTTACCATAATCACTTCAATAGATATTTCAGTCAGAACCATAAATGTCTATGTCACGGTGGCACTAGAATAAAGGTCAGAGGATCACAAAAGTAATGATGCTTTATCCTCTGGGCACCGTGAATGTCTGTACAACAAAAAAACAATATTTCGGCTAGGCCGCGTATTAATCTACACACTTCTGTGAGTAAGCACAATACAAGAGACACAGACCCACGTTTATTTCAGGAAAGTCTAATTGGTCTCTGGAGAAGGTCGATGGTCAAGACACCTGTCAGAGTATAGCAGATATTCAAGAGAGGCGACACCGCTAGAGGCCTTTCAAGAAAAGTGGGATGTGTGGATGGAGACGAGTTAAACTTGAACCTAGAAACTGTGGTCAAGTAATAAGGACCAGATCAGAAAACTTGACTTACCTGGGATGAGAAAATGAGAACACTTCAGGTCAAAGTTGGTGAAGTATACATGTTTTAGTGAAGTTATCAACTAAATTGTTGATTTAATTATTTGTTACAATTTATCATCAACCGTAATTTTCTATTAATAAAGATTTAATTATCCATGTAGTTTGCATGCAATGATTACATCCTCAGGAGACATCACTATTCCACATACAGGCTTGGTACAACCGGTTAAATACAGTTGAACAGAAGACTGACAGCACCATAATATATAATAAGACCAACATTTCTATTCCTCCCAATTCTACAGCAAGGCCTCAAGATTTCCCCCACATCTGGACAAAGGAGGGGGATGCCCTGTCCTGGATGTGGTGCAGGGCTGTGGACAACGGGTGGGGAGAGAAAAGGGGCTTGCCAGGTGCATCCAATAACATCTGGAGCCTTTAACAGATGTGCAAACCATAGCATCTGGAGAAGTGTTACTGCTGACAGATCGCTCTGTGGCAAAGGTCTTCCTTGACAATAGTATGGTTCAAGAGTAATGGCAGATCAAGTTGTTGAACCACAAAGAGGTTGGAGTGAACATGTCTGCAAGGTCGGATGAAATCCTGCAATAAACTTAAACAATTTTTACAGCAATAATGCTTTATTGAATTTCAGCGACTGCCCTAGACACAAAAAACTGCCACCTGTTTCAAGCTGTTTTATGGACGATAACTATCAGGTCAGGGACTCAAAACTGTATAATCCAGTGGTGGAAACATCATGGATGATTTCTGTGCAACAAATATTTCTACAGTAGCCTCATTCCAGACGTCTGGATCACCTCACATCTCAGATTTGTTCAGTGATTTAAAAAGATCTAGGATTTTCCCTGGATGATAAAACAACCGACCCGATATGGGCTTTGTAGGCAGGCTTAAGAATGAGGAGCTACCAAGCTACATTCATGAAAAACAGCAAGTAGAAAATGGCCATAAAAAGGGTGCCGACCATGGATGAGATGTGGCTGTGCTCGTAGTTGCAAGGCGACTTAAAGAACTGACAACTCTTCATAATTCTTTAATGGTATAAAATGTTTTCTCAGTGATCCAATAAAAATATAGCAGATTTCAGGTAAACACTCAGAGAAAGGTTGGATGGGCTTGGGGCCTGGCTGAGAGTGGTGACATCACAAAGTTACAGAAGTCCTGACAGCTTGTTTTAAGGCTCAGTTTCTGAATACAGGCTGTGTGTATTTCTCTGTGGACTGAGGCTTTGATACTTTCACAGTATTAATATAGAACCTAGACCTGCTTTATAATCACACAACACATGGACATCTGCCTTTAGACTATATGGGACCTTTAAAGATAATAAGTTACATTTAATAGTTTCAATTTAAACAAGAGTCATTTTCAGTCATTGATTAATTTTGCCTGAACCTCACTGATGAGATAATTAAAGTACATCATAGACTGCTCAGAGAACTATTGGATGCAGAGTTACAGTTTGGAACAACACCAGATTTCTCTATCTGTTACTAGGGGAGGTAAATTCATTCAATTTGTTAAGTAGTTCTTTAAAAAAAAACATAGTGTTATGTGAAAATGTAGAGAACAAATTTAGTTCATATTTTGCCACTAATATGACAGTATTCAATACAATCGGTAACTGAAATTGTGTTACAATAAGTGCATGTCTTCTTCCATGAACGACATTGATCAGGGTAATAGTAGATCCACATTGTAATCACTTAAACAACCAGCAGAGGATGATCACCTCAGGCCAGATTGGCAGGTTGTTTGTGAAAATCCCTCTTGGGTTCACAGAAAGCAATGAAAAGCAATAAAATCAGCCAGTCTAGGACAAGATAAGGGCCAGATGGCCAGCTGCTGAATGCTACCTGTCTTCACTTCTCAAGTGATTTATCCTTCCCGTCTGCACTCCTCTTGCTTTTTCACTTAGGGATGAGGAATCACTATCCCTACTCCAAAACTGACAGTCACCTCTGGGAAGCTGTCGTATGATTAATGACTTTGTAAGACTACTGGAAGTTTGGAGAGAGGACAAATTTGGTGTTCACTCCAGATATGTTTACAAAATTCCTCAATGTCAGTGTTTGTTTGCGAGGAGGGGTTAGGTGACGAGCAAAAAATGTGGCCCTAAGCCATCCAAGGTCCAGAGCAGCGAAGCATTGTCTCTCTGGGGACGGAGAGTTGACAGTGATGAAGAATAGATGTTCCTCTAAGGAGGCTAAGGGAGGGCAGATTATGGAAACCTCCTGTCTCCTGATGATATGCCTATGCTCTTAACACAGACGGATGTAGAGAAGTATCAGGTATGTGTCAAGAGAGCGGGATAGATTTTGACATCTCAGAAATAACATTTATGGTACATTTTTACAGATTACTACGCACAATTAATTTTACAAGAAGCTTGGTTGAGTGACATTCATGCGGCAAGCAGGACTTTCCAGAATAAGGCCTTGGTGGATAAATCCAGGAGACTGTCTGAGCACAAGTTTGACATTTATTAATATAGAAGGAAATCCAACTTTTAAAAATGTTTCAATATGTTTATGGCATATTTATTTGAAAAATCAACAGTATTTATATCTAGGTTTGATTATCCTGAAGCCTGAAAACATCACATGACCTACAGGCTTGCAGCTAAAGCAAATATTCCTTGAAAGCAGATATTCCTTGAGCTGGGTATCCTGAGCTACTTACCCTGTGAATTTCAATCTTAACTATACATGTGGTGATTCCCTCCAGCCCAAAGTTCCTCTTTTTTTTAATTATCTAAAATGTATACCCCCAAGTAGCATGTCTTGGAATATACTGTAACTCCAAAATTTGCTGTGGGAATTGCTGACAAGTGATTAAAAATTAAAAAGAGTAGACTTGATGGCCCCATTGTGGATGCCCTTGACCCATGAAATTGAATGTGGTGTGGCTGTAAATTCTCCAACAGTTGAGAACCTGTGGCTTTTTAACACCCATCACATTAGTGTGTGCCTGAAGCCCATAAAAAACTTAGTGGCTCTTCAGTGGTTGGCAGAAAAGTGCACAGTCACAGCAAGGTACCACCACCAATTACCAGCTGAAAAACAAAAACTTAGATGCAGCAAAGATTTTATAGTCAGTCCCATATGGAACACGGTACGGTTAATGGTTTTAAGACGCTTGATTAAGTCCTTCTGTGAAGTTCGGTGATGATGGTAACTGTTGGGGTTTGGTGACAGATTTAAAGACCTTGTTTGCATCAGATTCAAAGATTCTTTAATGGCTTTTTTGTTTCAAATTTTTAAAAAAATGACATGCTTTAAAGATCTATTAATTAATGGTTGTTTTTATATTAACAATAATTAAAATGTCTACATCACTTGCAGTGACAAACCTACAGAGTATAATCATGTGTTATAATTTTTTAGTTGAATAATTCCTCTCAAAAGTAGTCTATATTACATTACACTTAATATAATTTTTTGATTTATTTTTTGTGTTTTAAGTTAAGATTATAGTAGGTACCATTAATGAGGTTCTGAAAAAGAGGTTCTGAAGAATGAGAATCTTATTTCAGTACATACAACAATTTTTACAATAGTCATACGAAAACACACTGTGCTCAAAGACACACAAACGCACCTCCTAAAAAACCCAAACTACACACCTGCACTGAGCCATAAGAACATTTGCTTCCCAGCCACTAGGAAAATGTTTCATCAAAAAAATCTTAACAGGCTATTTGTGTAGTAATTAATCTGCCTCACTGTGTCTGTACTGCATCTTTCCTCATCACTTAATCCATCAACAGGAAGACACTACTCTAAAACTAAAGTAGGTTCTCAGTATGCAAGATATTCAGTCAGTCATCTGCTACTACAGTTCAAGTAAAATTAAACAGGTAATAAGTGAAGATTAGGTTTAACAAAACCCCCACAGTCTAATCCTAAACTGTTGTAAAATTGATGCTTCATTCATGTAAGGCAGCTTCATTTTGCAGTCAGCAAACTGCCTTTATCTACTACATTTCTGTCTATGGTGTTGAATCCAAAATGCTTCATAATATCATTTCTGAGACAATCTGGCATCATGATTATCGGTTCAGCACGGGTTGTTAGCTTTCCTCATTTTACATTAGCAAGTAGGACAACATTAGCCTAATTTACTCATTTCACGAATGCCCCCTTACCTCCATAGTATTTTGTGGTCATGCCCATCAATTTTGAATTTAAACAGATTATAACAGAATGGATATTAAATTCTTCCCATATTTGATATTAGTTTGAAAATAAAAAGTGACAGCCTAGTTCCTACTAGCTGCAGGTGCAACTAGCTAACTGAGCTAAACACTGAAACTCTGAGAGAGAACTTGAGAGTTTCTTTGAAACGGGAGTTAAAATCAATGATGTGAATGTTGTATTTAGCACCTAAATACAAAGGTAGCTACAGAACAGCTGGAGGAGACCAAAATAGACGTAAAAAGGAAACTAAATGGGTTATTTGTAACTTTGCTGTGCCGCAGAACGTGGTGTCTTGCCAGGACCAGGTGATTGTCACTTGACAAGAGCTTCAGCCATTGTTGTCCTTATAATACAAGAGGTTATAATACGCCCTCTCAGCTGCGTTATGTCTTCAGGAAAGATTGGAGGCTACAGTGAGTCGCTATCGGAAAATGACGAGACCAGCTAGACTAGCTGCTTAGCATGCTAACTTCAGTAGAAGAGGTGATAGAGACAAGAGTTAACATCGGTGTTGTTTCCTACTCTGGAGACCGCTCTTGGTGAGTAAAGGAATGAAGTTTGAAGCTGAACTCAACGTTTCTTCTAGACTGGTAAGTGAATAGATGTTAATGCTAAAGTTAGCTAGTAGCAATAGCACTCACAAATAGCTCCTTTAACTATCGGACTTGCATGTATCAGTTGGCCAGATATGCAACTCCATATTAGTCCTATGTTACTGTGTGTCTGCCGGATGTGCAATTAAGCAGTTGCTTGCTAACATATTAGCCATTACATCTTACTCAGTGGATAATAGTCTGGGTGTCTGGTTGTTTGAGGTATTCTGCCCCCAAGTGGCCAAAACATCAATTGATGGACCTTAAAGGCTGCGAACTTGTACGGTAAGGCTTTAAAACCCTGTACACCCACACGGGTGTTTTCAATCACTATGGCTGATAAAGCTATGATGGGTGACGGTACCACAACTACAAGAAGTTAAAAAGCTGTCAATCAAAGTCTAACCCCTCCCACACTGACAGAGAGGTATAATCAGGCAAGTGAAAACACCTGTGTGGGTGGACTATGGGTGTGCAGAGGTTTTAACAATTTATCCAGTGTCTGCTCAGATTATTACTGTACAAAAGCCCATGATTGTGAGGGGAAGTATGAATCATTCTGAATGCCAGTACAGCAATTCTGTCATTTAAAATAGGGAACAGTTTTATAGGCAAAAGTGAAATATTTACTCATCATGTTTCTTTTCCTCAGGGTGAAAACCTTGAAAATAAGAGCCCTTCAGTCTTATAAATTCCATCAATTTTTTGAGCCTGTCATTAGTAGATTTGTCTGAATGCCTTTCTCACAGGACATTGTAAACCCTGCTTTTAGGTATAAACATGGATGTTTATTGTGCTATGCCATCACAATTATTTCTGCAGATGCCAGTATCTCTAGCTCTATCAGTAGGTTCACATTTTTGGAGTGCTGAATTATAGATGAATTATTGGCTGGACCAACATGAAATTTGATTCAGACATCCATGTCCCTCCCAGGCTGAATTGTGATAACTTTGGTGACCCCTTAACCTTCACTCTCGTGTTATCATCAGAATAAAAAAGTTAAATTTGTCCAAACCTATGGCCAAATACTGTCCGCCTCAGCTATACTTTTTGTTTTCTGCTGGAAAAAGTTATACGCTAACATGCTAAGCTATTATAGTGACCATGGTGAACAAGCATATTAGCACTGTTATTGTGAGATTGCTCGAATGATGTTATGCATGATGCAAACATAGTTGCATAAGCATGGCTGTAGACTTCTCTTTTTGGGCTTTTGAGTGCAAGTCAGAATATTATTGTTGTACTTAGATAAACACGTAAATAACCTTTTTTATTGTCTTTAGTAATCTCTTCCATCCCATGTGACCCCTTTCAAAATATAAAAAAAAAAAACCTTACAACACTCAAAGCATGATCACAGGTATCAACAGAATTCAAGAAAATTAATTAAGGAAATCTTGGGATTTCTTTAATAATTGTCTGTTGAATATCAATATAGATGGATATATACTTTATTTACCCCGTAGGTGAAATTCAGGTAATAATTAATAATTAACATCTGTAATATGATTCATTTGCAAGCATTAGACAGAGGTAGCTTTGTGGGTTAAAGCCAGGATGCCTATAATGGATTAGTTTGTACTCTTTTAAGTATTTATATTGTAGATCTGAACAGCTGTACCAGAACAGCTTTTTTGGGTGACAAGCTAGTCGTCTTAGAACAAATGGCAAGACGTGACTGACTGCCTTCATGGACATTTTAGGGAATATGATTAAGATAAATTTTAAGGTTAGTGATTATTAGTCATTTTTACCCACACCCTGTCGATGTAATATTTTCAAACTGGTGATTTTCTTTTCTCATTTGATGACTATATTTAAAAGTGTGACATAATTAAATTTATGTGCACATGCATTCCCAAAGGTATATAAAAATGTTGTCTTTCCCCTCATCTAGTTTCATATTTCTAGGGTGGCATATTTCTAGCAGGTGGTGCGTGTACCCAGTACTGCGCAAGGTACTCCATGTGACTACTTCATGTAACAGTTCCAAAAAATAGAGTAGGAAAGGGGTTAATTATAGTTCATGTAATTTTATTTTGGATTTGATGACTCTGTTAAAGTGCATGGTTACTTCTGGGTTGTGAGAGTGGTGTACAGTTGCCCTGGCTGCTGAATACGACCTGACAAGCAGTAGCTCTGCACTGTAATAGGAGAGCAGATAACTATCTAGATGACGCTGTATGTGAACTGAGTATTCTTGTATCAAGGTTTTGGTATTCAACGTTTCGCATGCATTCCCGAACTGTTCCTTTTTCCAATTCCTCACGTTGGGTTGATCATTAGCAAATACCTCAATTTAGTTGAAGAAAATGTCAAAAACAGTGTAGCAGGTGCTTTAAAAGACAGCTGGCAAAGTGAACCATTGCTGACCTTTTAAACAGTGTGGTCACATGGTCAAAAGATGATCATCAGTTAATCCTCCCCAATTACTCTGATATGCCCCTTGGGTGCCAAAGGCAGCATGTACAGAGTAGATTCTGCTGCTGCACGCATTTATGGAAACAAGCAACTGCGGAGCACGTATCCAGCAGTGAGCAGTTTAAAACAAGAGTCCGTGCAGGAGCGAGAGGCGAAGGGTGAGAGGAGGGGCAGGGGTCCTCACTGGCATTTATCCCCTTCCCAGAGGCACTTTGCAGAGTGTTGGCCCTGCAGCAATGCTGAAGCCATCTGTGGGTTCTCTCAGCAGAGGCCACGTAAAACAAGACATGTGCTGTGGTTTGACCTTTCACGGTCCTAACTATAATATTATGATAAGATGAGTGATCAGATTGCACTTTTCCCTGTGGTGGGATTCAGTGTCCATATGAAAAGGTGATGAGTGAAAACCTTGTGGGGCTATATGTATTCCTGTTATCCAAGTGTGGTCAAATCACACTCAATACTTGTGTACTGACTAAACCAAATGCTCTCCTCTTACATCCATTTTTGAGATACAACCACTTATCATTACATCAGAACTCCTGAACATGATTAAGAAATTATATCAAAAAACTTTTATACTTAAATGCTTGTCAGTCCCCTCCTGTGGTAGCTGTTGAAGCCAAACTCTCTCTGTCTGTTTCCCCACAGGAAACCTCAAGCAGCACTGAACACCAGAATGAGGCAGTAATAGACTAATGCCTTTAGGAAGTGGCACCACTACGAGTTAGCGCAGTGTCAAGGATTTGCTAAACTTTGTGGTTGAAATTACAGTGCAAATCTCTGAAGCATTTAATGCAGCCAGGGATAATATACAAGTATCTGTCAATACTAAAGGCCGAGCAGCTGGCACTAATTGAGGGAAAAGAATTATGGGTAGTAGCTGGCACAGTGTACATCTCTTGCTTGGAGCTTGCCAATACCCATTTCAATGGTGCCACAATGAGGCTGAGGGGTAGTAAGATACTCTGGCTTTTGGACAGAAATCAAGTCAGGGAATCAGATGTCACTGTGCATTTTGAAGACTGCTGTTATTAATCCAGGAAAATGCAAACCATACAAGAAATCAGTCTGCAAAAGCAAAACACCAAATACATAACAAACAGCTGAAAATAGATCATCTGCTTATGAACTATTATCCCTGGTGCTGTAAAGCTTAATGAAACAGTTTTACTTTTTCTGTAAATGTTCATTTCAATTACACATCGTTGCTACCTGATACGACACAAAAAAAACGTCTCAATGTCCCTGCATCTTCTGGCACATTTTCGTTAATTAAGTGGGGTTGAAATGAGAACATTGCATTGTTTCTGTTGCAAAGAACCTGATGAATAATGCTACTGGCTTTAGTTGTACCATGAAACTTACACTTGCAGGACGTATCTAAATGCCTGACAGAAGCTTTTAGAAAGCTTTATCAGCTTTTATGAAATAGATGTATGGCAGGTCTCTTAACACCACCATACTGCACATTCATATTGTGCCAGTAAAGTTCTCAACTACTGAGAAAATATGTATTAAGTGAATTTCTCAACAGTAGATGCTGAGATAACAGTAGCTTTACTTTCTGAGCCAACACCTATAATAATACATGTTAGTTTCACAAAATACACCACATGCTTGATCAAAGCACAAAATGTGGAAAAATATATTTATTTTTATATTGTGGTTGTAACAAAGTTGAACATTATTTGAGGAGAATGGAGAATACTCAGCTGCATTAGAATTAGACAACTGTTTCATATTGCACTGCTGTCATTTTTCATTAAGGTGTCTACTTGTTTTTACAGCTCTAAAGGCCGCAGCAGACCCTTAGCCTCCTGGTCTGTGGAGGGGATGTCAGACAGGTGTTGGACAAATGGCCGTCCATGGATGCAGGTCTGGCTTTTCTCACCAAGCTGCTGCTCCATCCGTAGGAGGGTTTCTTCCACATCCTCCCTGGATAATTTTGTAGGCAACTGACGGGCAAGCCTCACCGCTTCACCCTGTGAAGGTCACAATTCAAATATTTAATAAAACAGACAGAAAAGTTAAGTGATGCCACCCTTATTCTCCATTCATAGCATCTCTCACTTGTAGGTAGTTTGTGACTTTCAGTGGCCGGCACTCTTGCACAGTCCTGGCCTTCCTGTGAAGAACTGCAGTCAGGATCTCCCTGAGGTCCTCCACACCGAGGAAAGGCACGCAGTCTGCCATTGCTGTCACTTCCAGATGTCTCTCGGCTGACGAGAGGCCTGGCCAAAACAAGCAGAAAACAAGGATTAATATACTCCAGACGCTACTACTATCTCCAGGAAAGAATAATAAATAAATATTGTGGTTTACGGCCGAACTGATGACCAAGTCAAACAAGCGAAGGGCCAAATGGAGTGTTAAATGACTAATAGAAGCCCCAGCAGACTGGAAGGAAGTTGTCTTGTAGGGTGGAAGAATGATGGCTTCTCATTTCATGAGGAAATACTGCAAATCATGGACAATTTATAATTCTGATACATGACTTTGGATGCAAAATGAAGTCAGACAAGTAAAAATAAAAACTAGAGATGCAGAGACCGAGAATATTTCTGCGCTGGTTGTCTATCATGTCCAGTATAGTCCATAGGTGCTATTAAATTAATTAAATTAATTTCCTTATTGTAATAACAGCATATATATTTTTCAATTTAAAAATAACAGTAACTGCACACACTGTACACAAATCCTGGAAAATAAACACAACACATTTTCAACAATCCTAACAAAAAGCAATGATATTCAGCAGAGATTGTGAAATGAAGCCATCTTATATACGCCGCTACCTTCAATCCCATGCACACCCACCGAGGCAGGCAGTGCCAAATGAAAATTCCTCGAATTTCTTAAAGGGCAACCATTCTCATCACCTGCACACTGGGGTACAAACCTACTGTGAGACCACGCTGTTGGGCAGAGCGCCAGTGTCAACTGAGGTGAACTGGTCCAGCAACAAAAACAAGCAAGCGAGCAGAGAAGTAATGTCACAATGATAACGAAAAAGCTGGTGAAAATATGTTTAACTATGGAAGTTATTCCGTTTTATTTTTTACATAATCTTTATAATTTGGATTAGACTTTATTACAGTATATACATGGTTAAACAACACTTATGTATACTGTAATTATCAGAATAATCTGTCAGTCCAGACCTATTGATATTAGAACCAGAAATGTAATACAATGAGAAAAGAGACTTTTTTAAATCAATTACTTACATATCTCATACTAGCTGTGTATCTTGTGTTAATTGTTGAGTTCAAAGATAACCTTTACAATGTACATATCCTGTATGACTGATGTCATGACATGTCAAAGTTATTAAACTGATGATCGATTATAGAGGAAAAACAGATTGTCGGGTCCTACATCTTATTTCTGTCATGATTCACAAAATCCTGTTTCTCCTTTTCATCATTCATTGAAGGAATGGGACTATTTTGTCTTATCCACAACTAATCCAATACACTGAAACTCTGTCAGAAATAATTGCTTGTAATCCAGTTGCTGGCGACTGTATGTTTGACATTTTTAAGTGACTGGTGAACTATGACATTAATGATGGCAAACGGCTCCAACATTTGTTAAATAAAACTAAACAATCCATTAGACCTTTAAACAGCATGACTCACAAAATAAGAAAGCCTTGTTTTCTGATTGATTGGTTGAGTTGTAGACTTCTATGCTGTGCCTCTGTTTGGGGAGTGTTACTGATACCGTTCCATCAGTTGTAAACATACTGATCTGCCTCATACAATAGCATTATGGTCCAAAACTTTATTTACAATGTACCTGGACTGAGTTTGATTTTAAAGCCATTAGCTACGAGCCTGGGATCAGAGAAGAAGGTCTGCCCGTTCAGCTCAGGGCTTTGTTTCTCCATGTTGCACAAAGCATCTGTATATTCAGCTCCTCCTAGACTTCTAGAAAAGAGACACAAGGAGATGTCAACACACAACAGTGTATTTTCATACAGCAGATTTAATAGAAACCAAGGATTAGGATTTGTTTGTCTAAAAATTAGTCTCCAACATATATGTATGTGAAAAAATTTGATGAGTGTGCAGTTTTCCACAAGGAAAACAACTGTCAGGGTTGGCATTTTGCTGGTGAGAGGTGAGTGATACCTTACCCATCTGTTAACTGTATAGGGTTCTGCAGACTCTCTGCTGGAAGTATATTATTCTCTAGAAGTCTCTTAAACAGCAAGGCTTCCTCCACTCGAAATGGGTTTAACAACATGAGCCTCTGACCACATAAAATGACCCAGGCGCTCTGAGAGGCCAGGCGGTTTACAAGATGGAGGCCCCGTGGCGCTGCGCGGCTCTGGGATGAGAGGCGCTGAAGCTGCAGCCGAAGGGCAGCCACGCTGCAGGGGAGGGGCTGCGAGGGCTTAGGTGCAGGGTTCTTCATCTTCTTTTGTGGCTGTGCAGAGAAGAGCTCGTCCAGCAGCTGCTGGTTGGACAGTGGAGCCTTGCGTTTCTGGCTGCGCACATGGGTTGTTGCGATGCTCACACTTGGTTCTCTGGGGCCCTCAGCAGAGGCCAACTTGGTCCTTTGGTCATGGTGCTCCAGGTGTTTTTTTGCCTTCTCCTCGTACCTGCAGGGTTCAACCAAATCTTTTACACTTACAATAGCAGTGACAACACTCTTTGTTATTAGATCGGATCCAGTGTGCACTGATGTGGTGATTTGTAAGACAAAAAGCGTGTAAATGAAGACTGGGCTAATGATGTCATCAGGGTTATGTTGGCTTGGGCTAAAACCTTCTTAACAAACAGGAGGTATGAGGTTAGAAAGAAGTGGGCTTTAGATACTGCAGAGCTGCATTAAGGGAATTGGAGTGTGTTTGGATAGTGACCCATACTAGGTGAAAGTCCGGATATCTCGACCTCCACTGCTTCGATTTTGATTCTTTACGTGTGGAATCTCTCGTGGAATACTAGGAGTACCTCCTATGTTTAGGTGATGTGTGTTATGTATGCGTGGGGTGGATGTGGGTCTTCTATCCTTGGATGTAGCACATTCAAATAGTTCATCCTCTGTATTATCAAGTGTTGTCTCGTTCACAAATGATTCACTCAAAAAACAAATCTTTGGGTGAGCAATCTGAACTGAATCACTTCCTGAGACGATAAGTTCATTTCTCAGTCAGCTGGGGATCATGACGATAGTCATCTGTGTTTCAGTTCAGTGTGGGAAGTGGGACTACGCAGTCGGAGCTCCGGGTCAAACACTGAACAATTCAGTAAACAAATCTTTTAAACAAATCTTTTTGAATCTAGTGATTCAGGACACTGAAAAGTACGGCTTTGCACATCACTACCACACCTCTGTGACCAATGGTTACCCATAACATCCTTCTCTTCGTAGACATATATGTCTACCTTCGGAGAAGCATAACTATTATTTGTGTCTTGTAGCCATTGCTTCTGCGTAGCACGGCTGCTAAGCTGCCATCTGTCCTAAAATAAGATTTACAATACCAAGTAACAGCTTGTTCCCGATGTAAATGCAGGGAATTTTTTGAGTGTTTGATATATGTAGGCTCCTTTCCTCAGCAAAATTGCCAACTAATGTTTCCATAGATCTTCATATGTTCAGCATTAGGTCTTACACAGCACCCCATTATTCAACTAACCTGTTTCATGAACTGTAAGAATAATTCCTAGAAATGGTGTCCCACTTAACAGTGGAGGTGAAAGAGCCAAGTACCTGCCACATCTTACTTCATGTTTCAGACAGCAGTACAGCAAGGCAGGATTCTAAACAGATGGCTTTTTCCATACACTCTTCCATACCTTATATAAGGCCCCGAGCACTGCTGATACACATTTTCCAACCTTGCAATTGCTTGAAATTGGAATGCAGTAATCTAACATAATGGGGTTGAAGCAGTTTCCTTGAAGCTAGCTGAGTAGCTCAGCAGATAGAGATCGGAAGGTTCTTTCTTTTACTGACGTGTTCATGTGCATCTGGACCATTTTCGTACTCATCTCAGAGCTGAGTCGGAAGCAAACACACACCTTGAGCCTGGAGAATGATGCATTGTTCTACCAAAAATACACACACATTTGATTTACATGACTTTGATCTGTTTGTTTTTTGCAAATAACTCCACTCCTGTCTTACCTTCATTAATGTAAATCCTTTAACTCTGAGGGGAGCAAGGGTCAAACACAAACACTCATTACCTCCATCTGTTCTGCGCCAACTCTGTTCTTGACTAGCCAACTATGTGTCACTCCTGACACCACTTATGAAGTAAGTGTAGGTGAGATTTTTCAATGAACAAAGATAATGGATTGAACCTGCAAACAGGACATTTAGATATTAAATTTATGTTTGGGTCTCTAATTACAAATCAATAAATACCAGTTCTTATCAGTCAACTTCTATTAAATTCGTATATCCTGTCTTAGTGCCATTATTAATGCTGAATACATGCTACCTAAAATCTACCACAACCAAAACAAATGAGACATGGGAGTAGATGGAATACTGTGGAAACAGAGGACATTTCATCATTAGTGATACCTGTTGTACTGCGGAAAATGTTGTCTACCTAGCTCCCTATTAGGCACAGTTGTCTGGAAATTAGAAACACAGCTCATATCAACAACATTTCCAGTCTAGGCTTTTCACGTGTAAATGACAGGTCAAACTTTCCCCCCTCTCTCTGCCTTGCAAATAACAAGAAATGGAAACAACTGCTTGGAGAGGTGAAAGTCTGGAAACTCACTTCTTACGGTCTTCCTCCCGCAGATTTTTCCACCTCTCGTGAACAGCGACACTGATATCCTGCAGGCTGGCTGTGGGTTTCTCCCTGAGGACCTCAGCTCTGGCCTCCTTCTGGAACAGGGCGGCAGGAGACAGCGGTGCCCTCATGGCGCGGTTGCTGATCAGGTCGTAGGCCGTCAGAGCAGCCTGCTTCTCTGTGATGGCGTTGAACATCTTTTTGTTCGAGCTGCTCTGACTCTTGAACTCATCTGAGTCAGAATGGTTGTGCTTTGAGGGTTGATGGATTTTAACAGGCTGCAGGGGTTCTCGTGTTAAGGGGTCAGTCAGAGCCGTCCCCCGGCTCCAGTCCTCGGCTAATAGCTGTTCTTTGCTTGTGTCTGCTGCTGACACCACATTGTCAAGTCTCTCCAGGGATTCACTTGCTGAACCAGTTTCTAGTGTCTGAGTGCAGCTCTGAGCTTTTTCATCATCATGAAGAGAAAAGTTAGACTCCCGCCCGGCTGGGATCTGGTTCACAATCCAGTCCTCTGCTACAGAGGATGAGGAGCTGCTGTTTGAGGCCTGACGGTCCAGTGAAGCGTCACTGATTATGGCTGCTGACAGAGCTGTGTCACTGTGTTTAGGTGCTTCCTTAAGGAAGTTACCATTGTGGTTGGACACACTGTCATCCATCTCTACACTTCGCTCAGTGACAGGTCGTGAGGCATCAGTCTGCAGAGGACTAGATGGCGAGGGGGATGTCTCGTGGCCAAGCTGCTTCTCAGCTGAGGGGTCACAACTAGGCCGATAGCCATAGAGAGAAACCAGCAATGCCTCTACTGCGGTGAGAACAGCCTCCTAAATGTCAGACAGATGACAAATGGTACACAGAGTTTAATTTCAAATCACATCTTCTCCCGTCTTTTTTTTTTTTAATTTTCAATCCTCCACAGATTCAACTGATTGTGACTGAGCTTGAATTTCATAGCTACCTTGTCATGAAGAAGAACCTGGGTCTTGTCCGGTGTCAGGTTGACATCGACTGAAGAGGGTGAAACATTAACTTTAAGCATGAGGGTGGGATAACGATTTCGGGCTGCGTCATCTGGATACTGAGCAGCGTAGTGTTGACGCAACAGCTGATGATCAAATACACAATCGTCCCAGGATAATATTTTCAGGGAAACAAAAAAAGAAAAGAAAAGTGTTAGATACTAAAAAGTAATTCTTGTATAAAGTCCATTTCATTGATTTATCCAAAATGATTCATGATTCTACCTTCATTATATCTTTATGGTGGACAGGCCGGTTGTTGACAAATATGAATGTTTTGTCAGGGCTTGATGAGCTTGTAGAAGAGTAATCTGCTCCAGGCTTTGGAAAGAAGCCATCTAAAGAAATCTGAATAAAATAAGAACAATGATAATATCAATACTACAACACAAGATAAGCATAACATAGATATCATACATCAAATGTTCAGAAATGAGTCAAATGCTGTGAACCAGAAACATATGACATTACATAACAAATAATGGCTGTAATAAAGGACTGAGTTTTGCTGCTAGATTCTGAACTGAGAGCTCCATAGTTTTGCAAACACTTATATATTTACATGCTCAGTAGCTGGCTGGCACAGGTGTGTAACAAATAGTGTAACTAATAGTTTTAAAACTTGAACATTACATAAATTATAGCATCATTACATTTTCAATTAAGACAGGACAGGCAGTGACGCTTTTATCTGTATCTACATGCACACTTCACTATGAACATGTGCAACAAGGTGGTGTTTGACATTTTTCTATTAAAATTTACATCATGTTACATCATCAAATCCCACCAGAGGGAGTTCTCCTGAGCTAAAATTGATCACTCTGCAGAAAACTTGAAACTCCATTATAAATGTAAGCTAGTAAGAAATTATGGAAAGCTGTTAATGTTCCACAGATTGCAAGCAGAGAATAGCTATGCTTTTTTTCCACATGGCCCAGGGCTCATTATTAGCAGCAACGCACGCCAATGAAGTTAATAAATGAACTGCTGTTTCAGGTCATGGCACATATGCTTCTCTCTATTTCTGCTCATTAGGGTCACTTTATGGGAGCATGAATGGCACCTCTGGCCCCAAAGGGCTGCGTCTGTGTGTAGTCATGCTGCCAAAAACGAGTGTCACATTTTGTTCTGCAGAGGAATAGCTCTTACGACTCTCCCCGAGCGAGGCCCCGGTGAAATTGTCAACCTGGTTCCCTTGATCACTAAGCTTTGGTCTTGGGGACAGAGAGGAGAAAAGTTCTCTTTCATTGCTACAGGGAGTAAGAGGAAAAGGTGAAAGGTTGTTCTCATAACTGGGCACCAAAGTGCAGCAGCAAAATAACAACAACAAAGAGGTAAATGAGAGAGAAACAGGGTGAAAAGGGCTGCTCCATATCTGTCAGACTAGATTAGTTGGGAGCCTGGCAGCAGGTACGAGCCACATGACACCTACCGTGACCAAGCAGAAAGTTACCGCTCAACAGTAATTCAATTACGATCAGCACAGCAAAGCTTAGCTAACAAAAATAATTCACTCTTCATCAGGAAAGAACTCAAAAGAAAAGGGCAAAGAAATAGTTGGCCAGCCACCAACTGACCACATTTGCTGGCTTGAGACCAGGCGTTCCTGATGAGGTTATTAGCTCACAGTCAAGTATAACGTGCATGCACTCATTTGCTCTGCAAAAATTATCCATCTTAACCAGGCATTACATTTTCTTTTTCTAAAACAAATAAGTCACTGAGTCATCATCATCATTCATTTCCAAGGCAAAGCAAATGATTTAAAACTTGTTTTCAAGTTCTTTTCTTATTTCTTATCACAGTGTCACCGACTTCTTGAACATTCCTGACACTTGTAGAATCACATTATTTCACCCACATGTCAATATATTTTATTTGACGTGTATTTTGACTGAAAACGAGGCTAAAAGAACGTGTAATGTTAGGTTGGAATTGTTGCCGTAATGGCTCCATAATGAAGGGCAAAGTGGCATGGGAGCCACAGTATGAGAGCACAGAGTACAAGGTGTGTGCGTGAGGTGGGAGGGGTAGCATGCGGCTCTGTGCCAGCTCAGCCCTGCTATGTGCCTGTGACGCTCATCCATCAGAGTGCAATGCACACCATGTAGTCTCTTCACATTCACTGCATCGTTTGTTACAATGTTCAGAGGTGACTTTGTCCAGCCGAGTAATGGTTCATGTGAAACAATAAAAATAACAGTTGACCGTGAAATCTGAAACTTATAAACGTGAGCCCTACATCCCATGATATGACACAACTTAGCACATTGCCTACAGTTGGACAGGGTTAACTATTCCAAACTGACTTGTATAAAATGTCAAGTGATTTTTTTTACTAATGTACATACATGCATTTCTGCTAGAGGACAGAAGACAGACAAACTCAGGTATCTTTTCCTAACCTGCAAGTGTTTTGTATTTCTTAGAGAATTGCTCCATTTTTCTCTCATCTCTGCATTTTTCCCCTTAACTAACCTCTGGTTGCTCTTGGTGATGGTGGCAAGGGAGCAGGTTGGCAGCAGCACTGGGCCCCAGTGTAGCAAGCAGGGCACTTCTGTGATCGGCCACCTTGGCCTTCTGCCAAACTACCACCTGGAACAATATGACACCAGTCAACTTCCATGAGTCCACATCAGACGAATCACACTGCATAAAAACCTGTCAAGACAGGGACTGGGCCACTGAGCCGGCAATATATCTGAAGTTCATATATTCTGTTTGTCAAGAGATTCAGTAAGAGATGGACAAAAACTGCTACTGGTTATGTCAAAATGTAGGGAATGAAATGAATTGGGTATTTAAATTATCATTAAAAAATAAATCATAACGAGACCCGTGATTCTAAAGTCATCATTAAAACCTCAAACCCAAAATGCTACATGAAACAACTACTTATAGACAAGAGCTGTGAAAACAGCTGAGTCAACACAAAGTAAATCAAATATTCAGGACTCTTGATTTTGTTCATGGATTACAAAATATCATTAAATTATGGCATAATAAATGTAAGCCATAATTATTTTCCTAATAATCAATGTATATAATTTTATAAAATATTACATAAGCATCAATGAAGTAAAAAAATGTCATCTCTAAGAAAAAAAACATTTGATTGCAAACTTGCCTCTTTTGACACGACATTTTTGACAGAAAAGATCAGGAAATAGTTTGGGTACAAAATATGTTGACACCCACCAGTGGGCTTGTAGTTTGTGTCCACCAGTGAATATATCTCGTGGGTGTTGATTTCTGAAAGCATGCACCCTGTTGCAGGGCATGTCTCAGCTATTAAATACATAATCTGGCACATGTAAATGGATCACTCCTGTAAACAGTTCTTGAAGAAGCTGTGAAACACGACACAAGCCAAATAGCAGAGTTGGAGATAAAGGATAGGGGCAACTGAGTGCTGATTGTGCGAAACGGATTCACTACTCTAACCTGACAACCTCAAAACTGATTTCCATGAAATTTATACGGCCGTCATGTAGCCCCTCTGTGACCCACACCACCTACACACTTCTGTGTACAAAGTGGCTGCAGCCTGAAACAGAATCTGGGGTTAAGGCTGCAGCTGTGTTCAGCAACTTACTCAGGCATCATAATCAGCCAAATCTGAGTTCAGAGGCAGCCATATTTGTGTTTGGGGCACCTGACAATAGCTGTGGTCTGAAACAGTGTAAGGGATGGAAATTTCAACTGCTAAATTATATAATCTAATCTAATCTTATGTAATGGAATGAACCAAAATACAATAACTTGCTGTTTATTGTGTACACCAAAACTATGCAACCATGTGCAGCTCAGGGGACAGGTGATAAAAACACAACTAGGCTAGAAACCTGCTTAAAACCAAAATAATTGAATTTTCTTTTAGTTCTTAAACCAAAAACAAGCAATCTGAGTATAAGTGTGATGATCACTAACGCCTGATGGTTAAATTGATGATAAATGATGATTAATATTTTAAGTTACGTAACCAAAATAGGACATTGTGGAACATGTTGTGTGTTTCTATTGTGAACTAACCAACAATTAAGTACTTGTTCTGCTGTTTCCATTTTCTAATGGGTATTAACAAAGAAAAAACACTAAACCATCAATACTGCAAGAGTCACATTTTTTATGGATGGAAGGAAAACTCATGACTATTATTACTATTCTCTGTGGAGTCAAGGTGTGGCTGTAATGATCTATGGGTGTTTTAGGGATTTGGCCACAACCCTAACATTTCATTGGTTTAAGAAGATAGGTTGTAGATTTACTGATGTTCAGGGTCATCTAGAGTTAAGATTCAGGTTACTGACAGAGTTTGCTGATGCTATCATTCTGACCTAAAATTAAATAAACCATTTTAATAAACCAATGACATAGAGTTTTAGTTCATAAGCACTCCATAGCATTCAGGGGCAAACACTGCAATACTCAGCCCTACTGTTGTGGGTTTTGTAAAACAGAAGCTTATAGATCTGCAGTTATTGCCCTGGACTTCTCTGACACTTCCTTGAATGCTGTGCAGTGCGATCTTACAGTGATATTTGTTAGATTTCCAGTTATAGACTGGAGGTTTTAGCAGTTAAGAGCTTAATTGCCTCCTTTTAAGGATTTAATGTCTAAAATTTTAAATATTAATATTCATTTTGATGACATTTAATTTCAACAACATCCGGATCTTAAAGCCACATCTGAATGTCATTACAGCAGGCTGGTTAAATATAAATAAGCCCCTTTCATTCAAGCCATTATCTTAAATGTTAACACACTTTATCCCTCAATGTCCTTAATAAATACAAGTGCTGAAATGATAAATTAATTAAATAATTAATGAGTGAATTGATTAAGATAACCAACTAATCATGTAAATCATTTACCAAGTAAATGCTAAACACTCTGTGGTTCAGGCTTGTCAAATATGCAGATGTTCTGCTTCTCTGTTTTATATCAATGTTAATTCAATATATTTGGGCTCTGGACTGTGGATCAGACAGCATGTTGGTGTCATGTTGGGCTCCAGGAAATTATGATGGGAATTTAGATGAATCAATAATGAAAATAATAATTTTATTTTAACAAACAAACTATAACTGGTGACTGTTTCTGTGATCAGGTCAGGCTGTATCTTTTAAAGGTATTACTATTTTAGTGTATAGACTCTAAAAGCTACAACAAATGTTTTTATAATTAATATTGTACACACATTATTTTCATAACATTCAGCTATGTAGAAAAGTTCTCCAGCAGTTAAATATTTTCTTTGCATCTAAAAACAACTCAATTCATAAACAGACTAATGTGGGGATCTTGGGCTGTTCCTTTAAAAATGACATGCAGATATACAGTGTGATAAAACATGCTTTTTTTTAAAAAGGTTAATGACTTGAACTTTTCTAAAGCAGAGACATCACAGCCTCACTGACCCAGCATTTTCAGGTTTGTCAGTCTGTACTCGTCTGATTCTATAAAATGTTTAGTCGACATGTTTCTACGAGCCTAACGAATATTTTCCATTACTCGTAACGATTTCATAGCTCACTGACGCACATTGGTACTGACAACAAAACAACAGGAGGCTGAAAACAATTTCTGCCTTCAAGATTGCGTTTGATTGATCATTTACTGGACGAGCTTCTGAATATTGTTCAGTAACTTTCTTAACTTTACACATTTGACAGAGAATCTTTACAGAAATACAAACACCAAATTCTGTGCACAACTGTGAGCTGAGGAGACAATTTATATTTTTCACTTTTGCAATATTCATATTATCAGACATGTGAAATGTGAATTTGGGTGGAATTGTAAAGTCTTTTTGTATTTTTCCCTCTCTTCAATTTGTTTATTGTTATTACTGTTCTTAAATTTTTCATTTTTAAGTTGAATGTCAGTTACAAACTATCCACTGGCTCAGTATAACGGTTAAACTGAGTCATGTATTAGGTAGAATGTTCAATAAAAATATAATTGAAGAAAATAAATATTATTATTATTATCATTAGTAATAGTATCAAAATGTTGAGGACAAAATATTTGATGGAATCAAGCATGAATTGTACCTTTTTTCTCTCTAAGATATAACTGAACTTCCTATGTGGGAACTTATCTTACATCTTACATCTTCAGTGCTTTTACACATATCACTGTTATCAGTGATGTTGCCACAAATATGACACTATACAACAGGTACTCAGGGCATATTAACAGAAACTGTGGAGGCTGTTGAACCAGTCATGTTTAGTCATTTGAAGACAAATGAGGACACCTAGCGGTTGCTGTGTGTGAGGGAGTGTATTATGTATAAACAGGAACTATGTTAGGACAGACTTCAGTTTTCTTGGAGGGAGGGTAAAAATTTAAACCATGCTCCAGAAAAAATATTTCCACATATTTGTTCTTTACTTGGTTATATCTGAAAAGTGAGGATAAGTTCCTAACCTTATTGTGAACGAGTGAGAGCCTCAGGTCAGGTTTTATAATGGCGTATGCCATCAGCAGGTCTTGTACTTTCTTCAGCTCCTCCTTGCACTTCTTGGTAGAAGAGTAGTACTGTCTTCTCACTGGGAGATTCTTGAAAAGCTTCAGTACACTCACTGTTGTACCTGGAAAACACAAAAGAACAAAGATGTGTAACAGCTTTTGATATAAAATGTACTTTTCCTACAACAAGGCTGAAGGATGCAGGTGGACTAGAACTACCTGGACACGTATTTGTCAATATGTGCATTATTTTGAATATTTTCACAGTAATTTTGTTAATTGAGGTCTACCCATACTATCAATATTTTCAAAAAATAATTAAAAAGTAAACTGGACCCAATCAGAATTTGTACATCAGCAAATGAATTTGTCTAAAAGCCCAATGACCTGCAGTGGCTTTGCAATTTGTTGTGTTGTAGATTTAATTTTAAACTGATAAAAATTAAAATTTTTGCCCATCAGGCTACACTCAATAACCCACAATGACAAAGCAAAAACAAGTTTTTAAGAAAATTTTGCAAATTTATTGGAAATCAAAAACTCCATATCACTTATCTATTAAATATTCAGACCCCTTGCTGTGGCACAAGGGTCTGAATATAACAATAACATAAAAACAGTTGATTTTGTTGTAAATTACTGGTGCCTTACCTTGACCTAAGTGAGATGGCTTCTGAGAAACAATCTCCCCTTTGAAGTTAAGTGTGTACTGGGTGCTGATGTCATCCTCCACTGTCTTTGTGGTGACAGCCACCTGAAGAGAATCAGCAAAAAACACCAGTTTATAGACTGTAATAAATCAGAATGTATATCGATTCCTATACTGATAAACGGAAGAGTAATAATATATGTTAAGTATTATAAATGTATGCATATGTGAGATGTATTTTTTTTCTTTGTTATCCGTTCAGTACATGTATACAAATTAAGATCAGTATGTATAACTTCTGTTAATTCTGGCCCATTTGTCTGATATTCTTTTGATGTGACCATCATTTGATAACTACGGTTATTCATTACTTATCACCTCTGCCACAGCACAGATGGAGCCCAGTGCTTCTCCTCTGAAGCCGTATGTTTCCAGATGCTGCAGGTCCTCATGGCTACTGATCTTTGATGTAAAATGTCTCATGGCCATCACAGGAGTATCTGCAGCTTTGATTCCCTGGCCATTGTCGCGTACTTCGATCCGGTCCAAACCATAGTTCTCCTGCAATGAGAAAGTCGATACATACTGTTGTACACTCACTGCCAGTACAACTGCAAATTATATTATCAAATACAACAACGATGTTGCTGTACAGACTGACGACACCGTACCAGTTTAACGTCAATGCTTAAAGCCCCAGCATCCAGGGAATTTTCCATCAGTTCTTTCAAAACGTTCACCACTGACGTGATGACCTGGGAGCTCGATAGCAGCCGCACAGTATCTGATGGCAGCTGCTTCATGATTCCGGGTATCTGTTAGAGAAAAGTCTGGTTTTAGTTTGGTACTTCTGTTGTTGAGTCATTAACAACAGCAAACATATACATGTCTGCCAATAAGTGGCACAACAAACACTATTAAGAAAAAGCTATTTAAAACCAATTGTAGTTGTTATTGTTAATGTTTTGATTATGGATCCAAAAATGTCACTGAGCCCAATGTTCAACTGGTCTTACCCAAACACCAAAGAAATGTTAAAAAAGACTCTCATGGCAGGGAGCATGTAAGTAAGCATGTGATTTCAACAAAATGTACACAGTGGAGCTGCACTTAAACTATAGCAAACAGGTGAAGTGGTTTCATGTG
The DNA here is from genome assembly GCF_002260705.1 of Seriola dumerili. Lineage (NCBI taxonomy): Eukaryota > Metazoa > Chordata > Actinopteri > Carangiformes > Carangidae > Seriola > Seriola dumerili. Next base: position 1,450,108 of record NW_019174307.1, on the reverse strand, counting down.
TGGCACACTTGTAACTGAGAACTGACATAAAATCATTATGTGAGGCAAACAAATCTGTTTGTGCCCATCTGCATTAAAGTAGCAAGCTTGACTTAATGAAAACAGAGATTCAAGTCTTGACTTATGGTTCACAAGGATTCTTTATGTTAAAAATAGTGATTTATTTATATGTATTTATGCTGTTGACCATAGAAATAATAGTGAATTTGAATGTTACAAATGAGAGCTACTAGTTGGTACGACTTCTCAACTGCTCACTGACACACAGAACTGTATTCCATTATATATGATCGATTAGATATGATAGATTATGCATTTCCAAATGCAATTCGCACTACTGATATTCGATTAGTCACCATACCATACACATCATGACGTCACATGATAGTTTACGGCTTAATGTAGCAGCTGACTAACACTGGCACATTTACAGTGATGTCAATTAATGTGCATTGTCCCTTAATAAAAAAATAAATAAATAAAATCTAAGGTAGAATTGAAGCCATAGCGACAGACAAATGCCAGTTGACTGCTAGACGAAACAGTCGAGTAACTTCGTCAAGACAGAATTTCGTGAGAAAATAATTAAATACTGATAAACCTCATGTCACGGTGAACATCTTCATAACATTAGCTGAAAGTAATTCTACAGTAAGTTGACTTTACTAATGTTAGCTAACTGGTCTGCAGCTTACGTGGGCTGCTTTGAATACTTATCATACTATTAAAATCCCAATTTTCCAATGTGGCGACATTACAAACTCGTATTAAACTGAAAATTAACGTTAGCTAGTTTAACAGTTAAATACTGACTTGCACGAGCTCTCTTGACTACAGTCCCCGTAGAATCTTTCATAAACAGACAGTTCAGTCACAAGGCGGAAACGACCGGATTCCCGCCCCCTCTTTTACCCGCTGATTGGATGGAAGTGACGAGAGGGCGGGTTTGCTAAAATCTACAGTGTAAATTCTACCCTGAGTTCAAACTAACAGGTACACCCGTTTGTCAGGATGATGTAAACACCCAGTTTTCGGGAGGATTGCCGCACCAAAACGAAACACAATCAAGCTCTGACTAACCCTAACTGTAATACATGTACTCTAAACCTTAACATAACCGGCTGTTTCGAATGACTTTTGCAGGAGAAGGACCAAGCCTGAGAAGTCAAAATAGGGAATCAAATACCCCAGTATTGATGCCTTGAAACCACGTCTACTTCCGCCGGGGTCAGACTACGACGTGCTGTCAGACCCTAGGATCTGCACACATCAACAAGGGAATAAACCATTTCTCTCCATAGCACCTCGTCTGTTTAAATACCTCCACTGCTCGCTACCACCTGTAAGTTTGCAACGCCGGGTGTTTTATTTAGCACGTTCAAGCATTTAAGATACTGTTACTTAACGTTTATGATTTACGCAATGATGCTGACCAACTTGGTTTACGAATAGTGGTGGATTGGGTCGGGCTATGTACTGGAAACGAAAACATCTCTATGGCTCGTTTAATGTTTACACATCTACTTAGCAGGGCATGCTAGACATTACGAAATGTATTGTACTCGTTTACATGAAGTCACTAAGACGTGTAGTCAATTTCCTCTCATGTACTTGTTTACGTAGTTATTTTAACAGTCCTGCTAATCGGCAAATCAGCAAATAGTCTGAGCCAGTGACTGTTATTTGTGTGTAACTTTTCTCAAATCATGTTTAAGGATTCTTTGCGGTTGTCTGTCAGAACTGTCGTTGCAGAGACTTACTTTGTACGAGTAAATGGTCTTGTTATCAGATATGTTATCAGACCATATGCATCTGTTACTCCATGTGTTAACTTAGAATCTCTATCGACTGAGATGAGCACCAGTATCCCAAATGTTGCTGATAACTTTATTTCACACTTGAATAGTCATTTGGCCTAGTGCTAAACCTCATGTGATTTTAGACATGAATTAAGAATAAACGAGGTAAGTTGTCTTTAAAATATCGTCTCATTCATACGTGTACCTTTACATATTTTTTAACTGTTATCAATTACCAAATACCAAAATGTAATGTGACATGGCATGCATCAGGCCCAGTTGGTTGGGAGTGTGGAAATTAAGTCATCATTTCCTTTGATGTCTGCAAATTAAGCTTTGTTCCTTTCCATTAATCCAGTCAAGCAGCTTAAAGTGTGCCACAGGGCAAAGTTCAAGAAGATTGCAAAAGAAGTTTTTCTTGTTATCACATTTAGTCTTGCAGGGAGAGCAAAGTGCTGCAGTGTTACTCTGGTGATATGATTTGCTACTTCAAATATAGGTATATTGCATAGAAAATTGTAAATGTTGCATGGTGATAGTTAAACTTCAAGGCATATTGTTATTGCAGATGCTATTTGTTTAGCATTTATTATGAGTATAACTGACATTTTGGGTGTTTCTAAAACTTCGTACAGGATTGTAGGATGCAGAGCTTATTTTAACAGTTAATGCCGGATCAATGGATATTACTACAAAACACTGATCTGACATTTTAATCCCTTGCAGTACTTACAAAAGGCCACAAATGATCATTAAGACAAACACCATAGAAAATCTAGATAAAGTTACAGAAGCATTAGTAAGCAAGTAGAATAGAAAGTTGAGTTTTTAATAACCTTAAAATGTTAAGTTCTTCCAGTAAATTATAAAGAGGATAAGAGTGACTATAAACGTTACACAAAAGTGAAACAGTATTTTGTGAATGTTATTTATTTTTCTGTCCACAGACCAGAATGAATGTGGGTGTGGCACACAGTGAGGTGAACCCAAACACTCGAGTGATGAACAGTCGAGGGATCTGGCTGACATATGCGCTTGGTGTTGGAATACTTCACATTGTGCTCTTGAGCATACCCTTCTTCAGTGTGCCAGTGGTGTGGACTCTAACTAATGTCATTCACAACTTTGTAAGTTACGTTCTCACCCTCAGAAGACAAACCAACAAAATTCAGATTATTGTCAAATCGCTCTGAAAACAATGATCTATTTCGACTAGCCAAAAGTTATATGAAGCTTCCAGTTGAATCTTGCCTGCATGCTTAGCCAAACAGGCTGGTGTCTGCTCCCCTCTCCCTTGCCTGTGCCTGTGTGTGCTTGTTTGAAATATGCTCTATTTTGGGGAGGCTGTCCTTGTGGCAGCCTGACACGTGACCTATTATTAAAACTTGTCCACTCCACATAAGGTCTGTAGACAAAACTGACCCTTCATTGTTACATGGCTGACCTCAAATAAAGAAACAAAGTCGATGTGTGTGACATCATTGAATAATGCGAGCTCGAAGCAGTTTACAAGGATTGTGTATCACAGCCAATATGGAAGGCTATTAACAGTAACAACTAAGGTCAACTATAGCCTATTGTTTTCCTCACAATACAACAGCAGTGTGCTGATTATGCCTTAGCCGTATGTCAGCATTTCAGTTTTATTACTTTTCCCTCTGTAATGCAGGTTTTCCATTTAAAGCTGAATTCCAGTGTTTTGACACAGAGGCAGGCGTGTAATTAGAAATGAGTGTCATTCCCAAGATAGCAAACTTGGTTTGCAATAAAAAGAGATCATCTTATTCAACTGTTTTTGTTTTGTTTTTTTTTTGGCACATGAGGACCTATGTGCCACAAGCACCAGGCAAGATCTACATTGTTTCTGTTGGGATTTCTCTCATCATGCCCTTTCTGCCTTAAATATTCTGCAGTTCAGACACTAAAACTCCTGCAGCAGCCCGACCCTGAGCTGGTGGTTTTTTAATCTCTAGTTTGTCAGAGAAAAGGAAAGTAACCACAGACTTTATTACAGCAGCTGGGACGCTTTAATGATTAAAATCCTACAGTATTTAAGATAAAGTGAATCAGTTGTGAAAAAATGTTGCGCAACAACATCAGTTTCATGAAGTTATACTGGTGAAAACAAAATGAAAATGGGTCACTGCATTTAATCAGCCTGCAAAGGTCTTGTTCATGACACACTGTAATTGCTGCACTGTTGACCTAAGCTTTTCTCTCTACAGGGAATGTATGTGTTTATGCATGCGGTGAAGGGCACACCTTTTGAGACCCCGGACCAAGGAAAAGCCAGACTTCTTACACATTGGGAACAGCTCGACTACGGCGTGCAGTTCACCTCATCTAGAAAGTTCTTCACCATCTCTCCAATCATTCTGTATGTATCGCATATCCTGTGATTCTGTCTTTACACTGATGGATACTTTAGACATCAATATAGGAGTGTAACATTTAAAGTGTTTATGAAAGCCTAGGTCTTTCACGCTGACTACCACTTGGATTTCATCCTCAGCTTTAAAAAACATTGATCATGACTACAGCATTAAATGTTTTGGAATAGTCATGAAAGCTGAAATCTATATAATCTCTGCACATGTACAAGCAAATGTCTTGCACACTTTGTTTTGTCTTGCTGCTTATTTCTCATATTAGAGATTTTGTGGTTTATTTTTGGATTAATCCCTCTATTTTTCTCCTCAGATACTTCCTGGCAAGTTTCTACACAAAGTATGACACGACACACTTTGTGATAAACACTGCCTCACTTTTGAGCGTCCTGATTCCCAAGCTGCCACAACTACACGGAGTGAGAATTTTCGGCATCAATAAGTATTAAGATATTGTAAATGCTGTGCCTCATAGCAACCGAAGTTAATTCCTATGTAGTCTGTACCGCCGATGTGTGTACTAAGTCGTACAGTTTGTGTAAACGTCACTGTCGTCGTTAGATTTATCAGGTTGCAGATGAAATGTTAAAAAAAAAACAGGAGTATGTTTGTAGATGACAGGATGCCATATGCATTACTAACTTATGTGAATATTTAATGATGTATTTTTGGCCTGCATAGACCTGGGCTGGCCCAGGCATCAGTGAGGCTTTTGGTTGAGTTTGTTTTTTTTTCTTTGCCCTCAGTTGACATGGTGTGAGTCTGTTTGTAGCCACAAAGATGTCCCAAATGTATTTTTCAAAGATGTTTACTTCCTAAGGGTAGGAGCCTGTGGCTCGTTTATTGGTACACTCTCATTTTGTAATGGGCGTCAAACTTGTTCATGCTAAGTGAAGAATGGAATCATACTCTTTATTTGCATGGTTTGTGAATCATTCCTCACTTGTAACTCAATCAAAACAGGGCAATGTTTTTTTTTTTCATTGTACAGTTCTTTTGTGTGAATGTTATGTCCTGTATGTAGAAACGAGACAAATTATTGTTGTCAGGTAAAGTGTTTAGTGAGGGAGGTCTACAGTGTCTTTGTGATAAGTTTCACATATGTAGCTGCTCTCTTCGGATTATGACTTTTTGCTATCATTAAAGCAGCTAGTTCTGCTTTGTTTGGCCATAGCTCACAGTACTCATGATATTTCTTGTTCTTAATCTTATTAAAATCTTTGTGCCCTCCAAATGTTCCATGTCTTTGTTGTGCATTGCATGGTTTCCAATGTCAAGTGATTGAAGGAAGCTCTCAGATTGAGGGATTTACATGAATGTTTTTCACAACTTGCATTTGATGCGAGCTGTTTTCATAAACAGTAGAATTCTCAGCTGTGACAATCTGAGTCTTATCAGGACAACCATTAACTCCCACCCAACCTGGTTTGTTGACTACAGTAAAATATATGCATGTTGGAATAAGAAGGAAGAAGCTTGGAAGCAATCATCAAAATTGTTAACACTTATCTGAAAAATGTCTTGTATACGACATAGAATACAAACCCGACATGCTTTGCCAGTTGGTGGATACTGATCCCATATATAAAAAAAACAAGGACACACAATGTCACTTTTTGTTAGTCAACTGCAGTTTCATCACCTGCATTTCAAGCCCCTCTATGAACAAAGAAAATTATAACTTTTCTGATTTCAATGTTGTTAAACTTTAGAAAATCTTAACACTTACATAGAATTTTATTTCTGTTTCAGATTCTGATTTAAAAATAAATGAACGAGTTGTAACAGCTTAATAAGCTGCTTTGCATTAATAAATTAATAAACAAAACTTGACTCTGCAGCAGCTGTTATTATAATTCACTACATCATCATCATCATCATAATATTTACTGTGCAAGTGAAGTCAAGCTTCATTGTCACCGACTTTGTCTTTGCTTCAACAAGTCTAAGTCACAGTCAACCATCCCCATCCAATGGGAAGTCAGCCCCATGGTGGGAAACTTGTTACTGGTTTTCAACTACACACACACACATTTCAATACAACAGTCACCATATGAATAAAAACTTTATTTAAAATAACTGCTTTCATAAAACAGTGGTTTTGACTATAAGATGTGGTTGTCCAGCTTGTTAAGACCCTCACACTGCTTGCTCAAGACTCCTTTGTAAACCTCAAAGCGATGGTTCAAATCTTTCTGTGAGTGGATTTTGAACTTTGTCCCTAATGCCCCGTCAGCAGAGGCGGTCCCATAGAACACACGGCCAATCCGAGAGTGGACCAGTGCCATGGCACACATAACACAAGGCTCTCGGGTCACATAAAGGTCATAGCCAGTGCATATGTACGGCTGAGAGCTCCCCTCTGCGTCAGGCACGTTTTGAAAAGTATCTGAGGTTGGCGAAGTGAATCGGCAAGCAGGGTATCTGTCAAAGGAATAACATCCGCCGCCCTGGCTCCGAGCCACAAGGTCGACGCAGACCGTGACTGCGTGATGAAGGGGATGGTCGCCTCGGCAGTCGTGGCCCACTGCAATGATCGTCTGCGTAGCTGGGTTGACCACTACAGCCCCAACTGCCTCCATCCCCATCTCCTTCCCAGCTCTGGCAGCAGCGATTGCAGACATCATGTACATGTGCATTGCAGCTTTCTGAGGTGGACTGAAGAGCTCTCCTCTCAGCGCGACCGTCACCTGTTTGTCCTCATGGAAGGAAGTGGGCCACTGTTTGCTCGCCAGCTCGAATTGAGGTCGGGTCAAGGGGGGACGTGCAGGGACCTTAACCACAAAAGGCTCACCTAATCCATCACGTCCAACTCCATCTGAGGGCAGCAGGGAGTCGATGCTGACCGCCTTCCTGTCTGGTGCGTCACTAACAAGGCACACGAGGACTTCCAGAGGATGAGGGCTGTCCTTCTCCTTGCATGCCCGCACCCGCTTGATGTGTTGAAGGCCATCCAACGGGTAGAGGCCGTTCAGCTCCCTGACCAGTCGAGAGGTCTCCTTCTTGTTGACAATGGGTGCAGCAAACGCCTCTACCAGCTCGACATCTTGTGACTGCTCATCTGACAGTACAGGATAAGCAACCCAGGAGTCTGTGTCAAACTCTGACCCTTTCCAGCGTTTCATCTGTGGCTCCATTGTTCTGGCGTCCTCCTGTGAAATATGATTTCACACCAAAGTCAAACACAGTGAGTGCATTTGCAGGGAAGAGCACATGATGACAAAGCCTACCCCAAAATGTGGGACACAAACTAAGCCTGATCTCTCTAATACAACAGCTTCAGTCCGCAACCTCTGAATTGTGGCTTTGCATATTTCTGTATTTTAACAGTCAGGTTGACCGACTTTGTGGTCTCATCACTCACAGTATGAACAAGCCACTTGTAACTTCAGAGATAACAGTGAATTTGTAATAAATAATCTCTCTGTTTAATAGGTGGCATATGTAATATGCTACTGCTATCTGATGCATTTCTGCAGGGCTTTGAGTGAAACCTGTTCTTCATCTGTAGCATAAAGAACACCAAAATACTGTCACATTAACTACTTGTATTACATGAACAAAAACAAACACAGAGTGACACAGTTACTTTGCAAGGTAGATATTTATAGCAGAGCCCAGCTGGCTCTGACAGTTTGAGGCAGAAACCGATATTACATATCAGAGTTTAAACAAAAAAGTATGATTACAATCTAGTAAGATAAACAGTTTTGATAAGTAACCCTTACAGGATAAATTAAGTGCTTTCATAAGGCTGATGGATTCTTAAGAGACAGATTTAGCAGAGGCTGAGATATCCTGACATCTACTCCCCAGTATGGGTCAAGCTCCGAAAACACTGGATCCTACATTTCCCATAATGCAACTTCTGTCACTTACTTTCTCAGACATGACTAAGTGAATACATTACACAACTGCTTCCATAGGCTGTCTGGTACACCACCTGACTAGTAAGATGAATTTCATGTGTAAATGTGTGGTGCGTTTCCCTTCAAATTTGGTCATTAAAGAGTTGTGATGAAGAATGTGATGATGAATGATATGTATTGAGTAAAAATAAACTTGTCACTATTCTCTGGTGGACAAACTAGGAATGACACCGTTTCTAAATGAACCTCATTCATATCTTTGGCCTTTGTGTGCTGCAGTTTCATGTTATTTATTAGTAAACACATATGCTGATACCAATATATCTGTGCAAAGCTAACATCAGCTGATAATATTAGCCATTCTGATGGATTGGTTGAGCTCTTTTGTTAAGTAAATCCATAAAGTAAACAATACACAACCAATATTATTATGTCATATCTATTTTATGTATGTAATGCTGTACATGTCCTGCTGTATTAAGTATTTCATTAATCAAAAAAAACTCATTCTGGTTCTGACAATCATTTAACTGAAAACTAAGGAAGAAAAAAGCTACCACATCTTCAGAGGTACAGTGAGATCACCTGAGGCAGCTCAGGCCTTTCACAAAGCTAGAAGTGATCCATTGTAGACATGTGCAATATAATTCAATTCAATAATTCATAAAGCAGCCTAGATTACACACCCATTGACATTATGTATGTAAATGTTGTACTGCAACAAACTATCAGGTCATCATTCAGTCTTTCCTCATTTCCTTCCCAGTATAAACTTTGTCTTCATGACTTTGGGCACGTGTCGTATAGTCAGTGACACTCTTGTGTCTCGGGTCAGTGTGTCTCCTGGCAGGGCCCCGGCAGCCGACAGGTTCACCACCCTGTCTGTCAGCGTGTCCTGAGCGCACGCCTGGATGCCATGAAGGAGGCGCTGGTACATGTCATCCTGCAGGATCAGAAGACTGCGCGGCTTCACCAGCAGGGAGAACAGGTAACGGTTCTCCTCCGTCTGCGGAGCATCGCCCTCCAGGCTGCTGACAGGTGTGTAGAAGTCAAGGAGGGTGTGAGAGCCCAGACTGATGGTGGTGACTGTAGGGTGGTACAGAGGGCCGTCTTCGTGGGGCATAATCCCTTCTCCTTGTTTATACTCATTCACCAACACATGATTGGCTGTTTTCCCACTGAACGCACCCAGAGAGGAAATTTTCTCACAGTATGTCTGCAGCCAGTCAGGAATCTTCTCTGCCAGCATGCCTTTGGGATGTGGTAACCCTCCCCAGTTCTGAAGCCTTCGGCCTGACAGCTGAGTCCACTTAGTTTTTGGAGACTTGTACACCTGCTGTAGAAGGTAGGACTCCTCATCCTCTGATATGAAATCTGGGATGTAATGCACTGTTGGTAGGGCATCATGTACGACAAACTGCTTCATTTCCTCCAAAATACAAGTTGGGTGTTCCATGTCTCCTTTAGAAAAGTCAAGATAATACTAATGTTAAAACGTAGGTCAAAAACGGCTAATGCTGGCTAAGCTCCCTGGTGGTGGCTAACAAGAGAATAAAGTGTACCACAGCCTTGTCTGTTAACGACTACAAGAAAAACTGAAAATCTTAGGGAAATGTCTAAGACATGTACCAAAACGTACAGGTCTGGTTCAAGTTATCTAATAATGAAATCTGAGCAAGCAACAGGACAGCCCTCAAATTACCATGTGATCCAGTGCATTTCCGTGTATGTTGATAGCATTAGCATATTTTTGCTTCCTCAAATTTTTTACATTCACTCTGCTAAAGTAAATTACACAGAAACCGTCACCAGATTGTATGGTTCATTACAAGTTCACTGACATCTATGAAATAAACACTGTTTTGTTCTTCTGCGGTTAAAAATCCAAGCTGCGACGGAAATCCCCCGATACAATCACTGACAAATGGACATCGTGCCTTCAATATTGTGGTACATAAGAACTTTCTAGTGTTAAAACGATTATTTTTAAACTAAAGTTAATTTGGTCGGAAACATTACCTCAGAGGAGGCTTTTAAACAGCTTTTTTAGTGGTTATTCTTGCTGGTAATCCCTCAAGTCATCGCTGCATGATGATGCCGTGTCATTAAAGAGCAATGTCAGTATGTTTGGTGTTTTTATTTCAGTTATACCAGACCTTACATTAATATCTTGACTCTACGTACACCACATATACAATTATATATTATATAGACCACTTTGTTATTGAGTTATTATACTGTTTTATGGGAAGAACGACATTTCTGGTGCCCGTGAAGGCAGCACAGCCCACGAAAAAGGCAAATTCTCAAATTCTGAAACACCGCCATCTTTGTAATGTCCCCGGCACAGCGCAGCACAATACAGAAACCTAAACACGGATATCATCACGAAATGAAACTTTACCTTTATTCAGATCGATACTTTGAAGGAAATCGCGCTTGGTGAAAGAGTCTATCTTCTCGACTCCATGCTTATTCTGTTGAGCACCCAACTAAAGTGTCCCCCCCCCCACAAGAAAATATCTGATTTTTTTTGGACCCATGCGATATTTTCTAAATGATTTTTCAAAATCATTAGATTTTTAAAAAGCATAAGTTCGACATTTATAACGTTAAATCATTGTCCCATCTTTATGTTTGTGACTTTTGGCTAGCTATCTGTACTTAAACTAAGGTCACAAACTTGCCGCTGCACGGAATTATTTACATGTGACACAGCCAGACGTCGCTGGAGCAGGAAAGAGCAACAAGAAAAGCCTGTGCTTCGTATGTTTTTAGTTCCTGCTCTGTTGCTGTGAAACCAAATGAGACAATGCTGGAATATTCTACTTTATTTATTTGATTTTATTCTATTAGTTTAACATTCAATGTGAACGGAGGTGAGGTCACCCTGAGTTATTCGACTACACAGGGTTAATGACCATGTTCCCTTCAAAAGTTAAAAACCTGCAGAGGCTGCTACAGTTAAGACACACATTTTGCTGCTCTCCTTCATATGGAAAAGCCTCCTGCTCCAGACTGGTACTGGGCATTGAGACAAGCTGTGATGACACTGGAGCTGCTGTGTTGGATGAGAAAGGTGCAATACTGGGAGAGTCTCTACACTCACAGAAAGAAGTACATCTGAGGTGGGTGTCAGAGCTGCATTCACTTATCAGGGTCACTATTTAGGGATTTGTTTTAATATACGTGCAATATCCCCTCTCAAATACTGTAGGACTGGTGGCATCATCCCCACAGTGGCACAACAACTCCACAGTGAAAACATAGAGCGTGTGGTCCAGGAGGCTTTGGAGAGAAGCGGTGTGGACCCAAGTCAGCTCTCGGCAGTGGCCACCACGGTGAAGCCGGGCTTGGCCCTGAGCTTGAGCATCGGTCTTACGTTCAGTCAGAGGTTTGTGAGACAGCACAACAAGCCGTTCATCCCCATCCACCACATGGAAGCCCACGCCCTGACCGCCAGGATGCTTCACCCCATCGCCTTCCCCTTCCTGGTCCTGCTCATCTCTGGTGGTCACTCACTTCTTGCTGTGGCCCGAGGAGTCGATGACTTTCTGCTTCTGGGTCACTCTCTGGATGAATCTCCAGGGGACATACTGGATAAAGTAACACCTTCACACTAACATTGAGCTGATGTTGGTGGCCATGCTGCTCAATTTGTTATAATCAAGACAAACAAATACTGTTTTTGTGTGGATTCACAGGTGGCAAGACGTTTGTCCCTCACAAAACACCCACAGTGCTCCACACTAAGCGGAGGACAAGCTATAGAGCTTCTGGCAAAGAGCGGTGACAGGATGAGGTTCCGTTTCACGACGCCTATGGGACAAACTCACGACTGTTGCTTTTCTTTCGCTGGACTACGGAATCAAGTTACAATGATGATAAAGAAAAAAGAGGCAGAGGAAGGTATGAGGTATCCTGAATGACCTAATCCATGTAACCTGTGAATTTCAACATGAATGTATTTTTTTCCAGTATTTAAATTAACTCTGTGAAAAGTTTACTTCCACTTCCAGATTGTTCCAGGAAATAAAAGATGACAAATGGATAGTATAATATATTTTTTAACAATGACATTTTGACTCGTCAGACACAGGTGTAATTAATAACATTAATTGCTGCATTGATCAAGTCGTTAATGTTATTACTAACACCTGTGCTTTCCCTACCATGACAAGTCAAAAGGTTTATGAATCTGAGAAATAAGAAAAGCTACAGCGATGAAAAAAAAATACAAAATGAAAAGAGGTTTGTCGGGTTCATGTGAGTAAAAACTGGCAGTTTGCAGTTTAATTTGCATTTTTCTTTTGCTCAGCAGAAACATATCAGAAGAACGTGCATTTCAAGCTCTTGATAATGTTATTTCAGTAAAATTGTACTTAGCTCCTTTTGTTACTAGTTTGCCTGGTTGTAACTTTTGCTTCCTCCCTCTGTAGGTATAGAACAGGGGACATTACTGTCATGTGTGAATGACATTGCGGCTGCCACACAGCACACTGTAGCCACTCATCTTGCAAAGCGCACACATCGCGCCATCTTGTTCTGTCAGGCAAACGGCCTGCTGCCAGCAAGCAGTCCCACCTTGGTGAGTGCATTACTTCACTTTGTACTTCAGTTCATGCATGAAAATAAGTTTGTTGCAGCACTCGCATTGACCTCGCAGAGCAATATGACAACAGCATTGACCACCAGCATCATAATCATTGGGTACTTGCTCTTGATAAATATGATAATAGATCTAATTTTAACTTCCTTAATTAGAGGGTTGATGAAAGAATGTATGCTCGGTTTGTGGTCGTAGATCTTATCTCACTTCTGATCTTTTCATCCTGTGTGTACAAGGACTGAAAGACCCTAAAAAGGACTCTAGATTGCTCATACTTTAGTGGTTGTGGATAAAAGCCTCAACAGTGTACTGGATATGTACAGTAGATCTAAATAACAACTTACTAAACAATAAGGCTGGTGATTATTCTATATTTCTCTTATTGTCAACAATAATTCTATTATTACTCGATCAAATGTTAATTAACTTGCAGCTGTAACTAGTCCTCAACAAATGCACCATTTCCTCCTGTTTGAATAATATTTCAAAACAGTTTTCAGCTGTTTTAGGAAATTACTGAGCCTTTTTTATAAAAAATGAAATTTCTATTTGAGACCCTTTTTTTAAGGATTTATGTATTCAAGGAAAACAAGAACATTGTGTTTTGTTGACAATATGATAGACATATTGATGAAATATAATGATAGAATAAGAGCAGCTTTATCCGTCAAATCAAAGAACATTGTGCATACACTGAGATTTGAAGCTTCCATCAGTAACTCTGTTTTTCTAGGTGCTGTCAGGAGGAGTTGCGAGCAACCAGTACATCCGAAAGGCTTTGACCGTTATCACTGAGACGACAGGGCTACACCTCCTCTGTCCTCCAGCCAAATTCTGCACTGACAACGGAGTGATGATTGCATGGTGTGTGTACTGCCACGATCATTAGTGGATGCTTTATCACAGGGGCCATACTTTATCAGATTTTGTGACCTGGATCATTTCTTTTTTTAACCAGGAACGGAGTTGAGCGCCTGAGAGAAGGGAAAGGGATACTGCCTCCAAATGTAGACGTCTTCTATGAGCCAAAGTAAGTCGCCGAACACTGAAGAGGATTGCATGTTGAATTTAAGCAAAAACTCGATTGTGACACCAAACCAAATTATTCTGGGCCAATTTATCTGTACTGCTGATTAAATGAACACTG
>NW_019174307.1:1328868-1436271 GCF_002260705.1 Seriola dumerili | reverse complement strand
GGGTACTTGCTCTTGATAAATATGATAATAGATCTAATTTTAACTTCCTTAATTAGAGGGTTGATGAAAGAATGTATGCTCGGTTTGTGGTCGTAGATCTTATCTCACTTCTGATCTTTTCATCCTGTGTGTACAAGGACTGAAAGACCCTAAAAAGGACTCTAGATTGCTCATACTTTAGTGGTTGTGGATAAAAGCCTCAACAGTGTACTGGATATGTACAGTAGATCTAAATAACAACTTACTAAACAATAAGGCTGGTGATTATTCTATATTTCTCTTATTGTCAACAATAATTCTATTATTACTCGATCAAATGTTAATTAACTTGCAGCTGTAACTAGTCCTCAACAAATGCACCATTTCCTCCTGTTTGAATAATATTTCAAAACTACAGTTTTCAGCTGTTTTAGGAAATTACTGAGCCTTTTTTATAAAAAATGAAATTTGTATTTGAGACCCTTTTTTTTTAAGGATTTATGTATTCAAGGAAAACGAGAACATTGTGTTTTGTTGACAATATGATAGACATATTGATGAAATATAATGATAGAATAAGAGCAGCTTTATCCGCCAAATCAAAGAACATTGTGCATACACTGAGATTTGAAGCTTCCATCAGTAACTCTGTTTTTCTAGGTGCTGTCAGGAGGAGTTGCGAGCAACCAGTACATCCGAAAGGCTTTGACCGTTATCACTGAGACGACAGGGCTACACCTCCTCTGTCCTCCAGCCAAATTCTGCACTGACAACGGAGTGATGATTGCATGGTGTGTGTATTGCCACGATCATTAGTGGATGCTTTATCACAGGGGCCATACTTTATCAGATTTTGTGACCTGGATCATTTCTTTTTTTAACCAGGAACGGAGTTGAGCGCCTGAGAGAAGGGAAAGGGATACTGCCTCCAAATGTAGACGTCTTCTATGAGCCAAAGTAAGTCGCCGAACACTGAAGAGGATTGCATGTTGAATTTAAGCAAAAACTCGATTGTGACACCAAACCAAATTATTCTGGGCCAATTTATCTGTACTGCTGATTAAATGAACACTGGCTGACATAAACGTTGTGTTCCAGGGCACCGCTGGGTGTGGACATGACAGCGGAGGTGAAGGCCGCAGGGATCAGGTTACCATCAGTCAGGATCAGGATCCCCAACTGACAGACTTTTACTTTTATCATGTGCTTTGTCGCTCCTGGATTTTCCCAGTTCAAAGTATATACTGTGTATTTAAAGGACATTACACAGGTATTTATTAATAAATGTGTTTTTATACATCTCAGTTGTTTTTTTTTTTTAATACCTCTCACTAAACTAACTGAAAAGAAAATTCATGGAAGTGAAAATTCTCTTTGGCTTCCTACGAGTGCGTTATGTTTTCAGGTTGTCTGTTCTTCCCATCCTCGTGACCGCGATGTATCAGAAACGACTTCAAATTTGGCACAAACGTTCACTTGGACTGAAGTGTGACCTGATTTGATTTTGGTTGTCAAAGGTCAAAGGTCACTGTGACCTCGCAAAACATGTTTTTGGCCGTAACTCAAGAATCCATACACTAATTATGACACAATTAAACACAAATGTGTAATAGGACAAAATAGTTTTTTTTATATCCCAAAAGTCGAAGGTCAACTTCAAATTTTCATGTCCCTCTGTTTTTATTGTAGATCTGTGACAACCTGCTTTGGAGTTACTTATATTTTAACTGTTTCTATAAAGTCTATATTGTATATAAAACAATTTAAATGTGTTTATTTTGACTGCAGTGTACTATATTGACAGCTTGCAATATATCTGCATCATGGCACCACTGTAGCTGAAGCTACATGGTGGTTACACAACGTTTTGATTCGACCTGTGTTGCATATACACTGCAGTCATTCAGTCATTCATTAATTGTTAGCTCAACTGCCACCTATCAACTTTTTTTAGATCACAATCTTCTGTTTGAGATTGTTCTTAAAAAAATTATAAGATAATTCAAATCCAGTATCATAAAATTCAAATAACAGAATCCAAATGTTTGTTAGAAGCATGTTGTTGGCCATTTATAAGTGATTATACACAACCAGTATGTTACATTAAGCGCCTTCTTACCTCTGACAGACAGTGTTCCGAAGCTGATAATATGATGAATATGAATACAAAAGCCTTTCATACAGAGCCACCCAATTAGACTGAGTGGACTAATCACATGTTGCACCACAGGTTCATGCAAGGCCTGAAATCTGTCTTTGTAAGTTGGTGGTATGGGAGTGGGCACGGGGCTTCCATTGAGAAAATTCAGCCTAATTTTCATGAGGTCAGGAGCAAGTGTAAATGAGAAATACACCAATGTACATATCTAAATGATAAAAAATAAAATGAAAAAAACAACAATGGAAGGGAATTCATCTTTTAAGATCATGGTAGATATGAGGGCATAATATTCAGTCAATCAATAAAGTAAGGTTGCAAGAAAAGTTAGACATTTTGGGTCCTTGAGGTTGCCATTTATCTTTACGAGGGTAGTAACTGCTTTGTTGTGACATCACAAAGTTACAGACGTCCTGACAGCTGGTTTTAAGGCTCAGTTTCTGAATACAGGCTGTGTGCATTTCTCTGTGGACTGAGGCTTTGATACTTTCACAATATTAATATAGAACCTAGACCTGATCTATAATTGAACTACACATGAACATCTGCCTTTATACTATATATTCTGTACAGGAAAACTCAAAACGCCTTCAGAAAAGAGTTGAAATGATACAAGTTTTTCAAAGCCCATACTTTTGGTACTTGTGGAAAAGCCTTTTAAATAACGGTTGGACAAAGTAAGACAAACAGCACTTTCACACTGTGATGACAAATCATCAGAGTTTGCTCAGTTGTTTTGGATTAGTATTGGAGCAGCTCTGCCGTCTGTGTAGACGCGGTGTAAGATAAGAAAAGCCCGAACAAACCACCATGAAGTGAGAACTGCTGACTGCTGCTGCCTCCAGTCATCTGTCCTGTGATGAATGAAATTATTTCAAAATCACACATTAGGAACTTGTCTTCTCATGTTTGCTTATGTTTTCCTGTGTACATGTTTCCTCTATAGAGACCCATGTGCATTCAGTAGAGCCCTACACCAAGACGGAGCTGACGGTCCTGTCTCTGCCAGACATTATATACCTCTACAGTCTGAAGTCTGAGGACAACACGACCAGGAATCCTCTGCTCTATCTTTACCCAGACATCCACAGAGACGCTGCCTTTGGACGCTACTGCAGCATCCCTGGTATTGTCTCTTAACTTACTTCACGCTGAGAATCAGCTCACTTTATTCACAGAGTGCAACAATAGACAAACAGGAATTAGTTTCAGGATGGTGATTGTTATTTATGTGTTCCTGCAGAAACATATTGTCTAACATAATATCAACCAGTACTGCATAACAATGTGCTGATTTGAAGCTCCTCACACCTTTCCAACTTGTACTGACTTATAGATTTATAATGTTAATGGTGCCATTACAAACTGCATAGATTATCCAGTGTACTGTAAGTCTCGTGTCATATATTAGAAGCATACTTGTTCTCGATTGAACATGAGCCCTGTAATGACCTCTAATGACCTCGTTCATGCAGAAAAAGGAGCACCTAAAAACAGAAGTTACCTCCTACCCATAACAACTCATACTGTAAGTAAGATAATAATATTAAGAAAAACATCAGGATAAATCTCTGCATCACCAAATATTTGCCCACTCAGATTTTGCAGCCAAAATTGATAAAATAAGATTATAAGATTGTAGTTTTTATTTTTTTCGGTGGAAAAGTTTTTCAATGCCATTGTTTCTTTTTTCAGCTCAGGTTTTTGTTTTCAATGCCTAAATTTTATTTCCAGTGCCCAATTTACTGTCACTGTTCTAGCCCCATACCTAGAAGAAAGATAAAGGGGTTGGACAGAACAAAACTATGTACTGGTGAATTTAGCTGTTTTTAATCCCTTAGCAGTTGTGAAGCTAGGACTGTAACATAGAGGATGGTGCTGAAGGAAGGACATTAGAATCTAAAGGGTTCATCCTCTGGAGAGCAGCAAGGGATCAGGACATTTCTTGACATCGCCCATTGGATTTTGATCATTCTTCAGGGCATTTAAGTATTACAGTGTCACAAAGAGGAAAGGTAACTGGGTCACCAAAGTTAGGTTTGATTTGATTTACAGGTAAACATATAATTTCTCTTGCAGGGATCTTTCTGGCTTTTCCCTGCTAGGATCTCTTGCTGAATTTAGTGTCTCCTTGCTGGGGAGTATGAAGTCAGACCCAAACATCAACACTGCACAGTCTCCAAATGATCATAAATCCGTTCAGGAGTTACCAGATTGGAGTGTGTTACTGCAGGTACTCCATTACTCAGGTGTGTTAGATAAATGATGACACCTTCCTCCCTGTCTTTGAAACAAATGGCCCAGCTCCAGTGGCCACCCTCACACATTCACACACTGTGACTTGGGAGTCCACAAGGCACCTCAGTGCCTGTCCCACTGAATTCAATGAGTAGGGACATTTTTGAACCCTTTATGACACTTTTTGTGTGTCTGCAACTCTGCAAACTCTGCTTAAGTGATTAACTGTAATTATTTGAACATTATGTGTATATTTTATATGTATTGGAGTGCTGCGTACACTGCTACTGAAACTTCCTCCACCACTGTTTAAAGCTCCATGTGACTAAAACAGAGACAGAAAAAAGATTTAGATAAATAAATACATGTATTCATATATAATTTGCTTGAAAATTCAACAGATGAACATTCCACTAGAACACACAGAGTTCTACTAGAACTGAGGGTTCTATGGCATCACAGTGTGACAGAAGTCTGCAGATACACTAGATTTCTCACTTCAGACTTCAGTGTAGATTTATTCAGCACAGTGAACAGACATAGTATCTTTACTACTGAACTACAAGTATATTATCACAAGATAAAGAGAACAAGAAACAACAAGAAAAGGAAAAGTGGACGAGGCAAAGCAAGTCAACAACACTCATCTGAAGATGTCTGAGGACAGACAGGTAAGACGATTACTGTAAATGCACTTTACTGAAGAGTCAGCTGTTAGTTTTGACTTTAGAGATTCATTTGCACAATTTAAAAAAAAAGAAAGGGGATGAAGACCTGAATAGAACAGAATAACATGAATAGCATGGATAACTTCAGATCTTCAGATCATCAGAACACATCCTCTTTTTTATTGTTGTTTGATACAGGGAAATAATAATTTAGAAAATGTACATTTTAATTTCCATTATCAGGACCTAAACAAAAGAAATCATATGTCAAAGTATTTTGAAAAGTGGTTATTTTAACTGAAACAATAGTCCTAGAGTAAACTTATAACTTTGTTTTAGCACAAGATAACTTACAAATCATGATCTACAATGATCACACAGGAGTCACATAGTAGTTATTGAACTAGTTGTTATTAATTTTTAATATTGCCAAGTGTGAACAGATATAACAATAATTTTAATAAAAATATGATTTATATTGTATTATTATATAAATAGAAGGCTGAAGACAGTGTTAAGTATTCAGTTTTTTTTCTTAAATACTTCACATTGAGGTGGTTGGGTTCTGTGACTGCTAACATGTTTGTCTTTCCCCACTAGAACTCAGCTTTAAGCACCATGGACAAAGAGATGGCGGACATGGACGACATCAGCGACGGCCTCGTCTCAGGCATCATGGAACAGACTGCTATGAATCTCGACGAGCTGTTGCAGTCAATCTGCCGCTGGGATTCAGAGGAACGTGCCATGTCTGAGGGTAACGATGAATCCTCAGCTGATTCTTACACACAACAGAAGGTGCAGCAACATCTGGAGAAGTTCTTCGCTATGCGCCGAGTGTTTGCTGAGCATCGTGCGGACAAAGAGAACGAGGCAACATATTCTGGAGACAGCGAGACAGAAATTTCACATGCTGCCACTGCAATGGACAAGGATGTCAGGACACAGCAGTCCACCAGTAAAGAAAAGAAACCGGTTACCAAGCGATTCTTCAAGAGGATAAAGTTTGCGTTGAAGAGTGGCTTTGGCAAAATGCACAGTAGGAAGGACGAAGACATTTCAGATGAAGAGGAAGAAGACGAAGAGGACACCATGGAGAAGGAGACAGACAGTTGCTCAAAGGAAGAGATTATAGAGACTAAGGCTGAAGAAAAGATAACAAAAAGCCTAATTCAACCAGAGAAAGAAGAGGTCAGCCAAGTGACCGAACAGGACATCAGGACGCAGGAGTCCATTGATAATGAAGCCACAGCCACAAAACCAGCCGAGAAGAAATTTTTCAAAAGCCTAAAGACAACATTAAAGAAAGGCTTTAGCATAAAGACGAAACCTGTGGATGTAGAGGCAGAGGAGGACGATGCTACAGTGGAACAACAAACATCTTTTGGTCTGGAGCAACTATTCATTGAAGACTTTGAAGAGACTAAGGCTGACGAACCAATAACAAAAGGCGTTATTCAATCAGATATATCTGAGAAAGACGAAAAGGAAGAAGAGAAAGAAAATGTTCAAGAAAGAGAGGAAGTCAGGATCCCTGAGACAGGATCATCCTCCAGACTCTCCACCAGGTCACATGAGAGCAAGGAGGAAGCTTTATTTGCTTCTTCTTCAAGCTCCACCAGAGCCATCAACGAAGAACCAAATATGACCATTAGCCAAGTCACGGAGCAGGACATCAGGACACAGGAGACCATTGATAATGAAGCATCAGCCGAAAAACCAACCAAGAAGAAATTTTTCAAAAGCCTAAAGACAACATTAAGGAAAGGCTTTAGCAAAAACATGAACCCTGTGGATGAAGAAGCAGAGGAGGACGATGCTACAGTGGAACAGCAAACATCTTTTGGTTTGGCGCAACTGTTTACTGAAGACTTTGACACTAAGGCTGATGAACAGGAAACAGACATTCAATCACATATTTTCAAGAAAGGAGAGAAAGAAGAAAAAGATGTTCAAGAAAGAGAGGAGGTCAGGATCCCTGAGACAGGATCATCTTCCAGACTCTCCACCAGGTCACAGGAGAGCGAGGAGGAAGCTTCATCTGCTTCTTCTTCCTTTACCACATCAACCATCAAAGAAGAACCAATGATGACCATCAGCCAAGTGACCGAGCAGGACATCAGGACACAGGAGGCCATTAATTCTGACACCAAAACCGAGAAACCAGCCAAGGAGAAATTCTTCAAAGGGTTAAAGACAACATTAAAGAAAGGCTTTAACAAAAAGACGACCCCTGTGGCTGTAGAAGGAGAGCAGGAAGACGATACAGTGGAACAACAAACATGTTTTGGTCTGAAGAAACTCCTTATTGAAGATTTTGAAGAGTCTAAGGCTGATGACCAGGTAGTAGAAATTCAACCAGATATCTCTGGTAAAGGAGAGGAAGAAGATACAGAAGAGACTCAGGCTGATGAACAGGTAGTAGAAATTCAATCAGATATCTCCAAGAAAGGAGAAGAAGGAGAGGAGAAAGAAGATATTCAAGAAACAGAGGAAGTCAGGATCCCTGAGACAGGATCATCTTCCAGACTCTCCACCAGGTCACAGGAGAGCAAGGAGGCAGCTTCATTTGCTTCTTCTTCCTTCACCACATCAACCATCAAAGAAGAACCAAATACAATCATCAGTCAAGTGACCGAGCAGGACATCAGGACACAGGAGTCCATTGATAATGAAGCCACAGCCGAAAAGCCAACCAAGATGAAATTTTTCAAAAGCCTAAAGACAACATTAAAGAAAGGCTTTAGCAAAAACATGAACCCTGTGGATGTAGAAGCAGAGGAAGACTATGCTACAGTGGAACAGCAAACATCTGTTGGTCTGGAGCAACTATTTATTGATGACTTTGACACTAAGGCTGATGAACAGGAAACAGACATTCAATCACATATTTTCAAGAAAGGAGAGAAAGAAGAAGGGAAAGAAGAGACTAAGGCTGATGAACAGATAACAGAAAGCCTGATTCAACCAGGTATCTCTGAGAAAGAAGAAGGGAAAGAAAATGTTCAAAAAAGAGCGGATGTCAGGATCCCTGAGACAGGATCATCTTCCAGACTCTCCACCAGGTCACAGGAGAGCGAGGAGGCAGCTTCATCTGCTTCTTCTTCCTTTACCACATCAACCATCAACGAAGAACCAAATACAACCATCAGTCAAGTGACCGAGCAGGACATCAGGACACAGGAGTCCATTAATTCTGATTCCAAAACTGAAAAACCAGCCAAGAAGAAATTCTTCAAAGGGTTAAAGACAACATTAAAGAAAGGTTTTAGCAAAAAGATGACACCACTGGATGTAGAAGCAGAGCAGGAAGACGATACAGTGGAACAACAAACATCTGTTGGTCTAGAGAAAGTTTTTCCTGAAGACTTTGACACTAAGGCTGATGAACAGGAAACAGACATTCAACCAGATATCTCTGGTAAAGGAGAGGAAGAAGATAAAGAAGAGACTCAGGCTGATGAACAGGTTGTAGAAATTCAATCAGATATCTCCAAGAAAGGAGAAGAGAAAGAAGATATTCAAGAGAGAGAGAAAGTCAGGATCCCTGAGACAGGATCATCTTCCAGACTCTCCACCAGGTCACAGGAGAGCGAGGAGGAAGCTTCATCTGCTTCTTCTTCTTCAACCACCTCATCCATCGACGAAGAACCAAATATGACCATTAGCCAAGTGACTGAGCAGGATGTCAGGACACAGGAGTCCATTAATTCTGATGCCAAGACCGAGAAACCAGCCAAGAACAACATCTTCAAAAGAGTAAAGAAAGACTGGAAGAAATGCTTCAGCAAAAAGACAGCACTGGTGTCACAGAGCCACGAGGATGAGGCTCCTGGTTCTAACCTGACCTGCTCCCCTGTGAAGGTAAAAGTTCAGTCCTATCTTATCCTGTTTATTATATTGAACTGTCTTCTGTTGCCTTTTTGTTCAACTTTGAAATATTGTTTTTACTTGTTTTTACTAACCATTGTTGTTGTTGATCTTTAAATTCTTACAAGGATCAGAAAGAGCAGTATGAAGCTCCAGCTGAACAAACGTCTTTCGCTCTGGAACAACAATTCACTGAGCCTCTTGAAGAGAGACGTGCAGAGGCTGAAGATGAGCTGGTCATGGAGATACATTCAGCATCATCCTCAGAAGAAGACGGACCTACTGAGTTTTCCCAGGGGGACAATGAAGCAGCAGCAGACCAGACACCTGTGCCAAACATGTCTCCTGTAATAAGGAGATTCTTCCAGAGTCTCACTGAAGAGTAAGTTCTTTATTTTCTCACTAAAACTCTAGTGGATGCTTGAAGACATTTACACATTTGTGTGCATTATTTGTGTTTCACCCTTTGATTCTGTTCTTTCTTTTGAAGACAATGGAGGGAAGTAAGCGAAGGCGTCTACAATCGAGATGTGAAGGAGAAGCTGATCGATATGTGTGTGGACTTGCTGAAGTTCATCTCAGACTCGGTCATAAGAAACGTCTTGCGGTCACTCAGTCAGTTATCCACCACATCTCGCACCGCCATCCTGAAGAGCCCCATTTCCTCCGAGCATCTGAAAAAGTTTTTCAACTATGACGTCGAGAGTAGCGTGGAAAGCTCCTTCAGCCAGGCTGTCAGTGATACCATCGGTGCAGATATCCCCGTCAGCATCTCACCTGACTTCACGGAGGCCATCGCCACTGAGGCTCTCGATGTGGTCAACCCTGTCCTTTCTGTGGCCATTAAAGCCTCAGTGGTTAAAGGATCCTCCAGTGCTGTTTCTCCTACCAGTTCCCAGGTGTCAAAGGACAGAGCAGGGAAGAAGACTCTGGCAGGAGCCATTAAAACGATGAAATCCATCCTGACAGGACGAGGCTCTCTCGTCAAGAGAAGGGTCCTGAAACAGAAAACCCCGGAGCCTCACACCGAGAAGGAAGAGCCCGTGTGGATAAGTTTCACTGCAAGGCCGATGACACAGGACTCCCCCTCTCCTCTGACGTCCTCCACCAGAAAAGACCCGCCCCTGTCTGAAGCTACAACAGATGAGGTCTGCAGCACCACCTCAAAGGTAAGGCAGTGTTTACATGGAATTATAATCAGTGAGACCACAATGGAAGTACACCAGGATAGATTTGATCAAATGATGTTGAGTTACATAGAAGGAAGCAGCACAGACAGTGTGAAGGCTTCATGATGAGCCACAAGTCAGAGGCAGTTTTTCTTCTTCACTGAGCTGAAAGCAGAAGAACCTCTGTGAGTTGTGAGGTGATGAAGTCTCCTCAGGAACATAGGAGCAGTGTGGTGGTCTGTTACTGTGAGACGTCTGCTCAGGTTGATTTTATTGACTGTGGCCTTTTATTGTGACTTCTGTCCTGACATGTTGTTTTTGATCATTGAACAGAAGAAGAAAACCAAACGACCTCTGTGCATGAGACTGTTCTGCTGCTGCTGTTGCTGCTGCTGCCATGACGACGACAAATGACCCGGTGCCACAACTCTTCTCCACCCCCCTCTCTCTATCTCACCTCCCGTCTCTCTCTATTGCACCCCCACCATCTCACCCCCATCATCTCACACCCCCTATCCCACCCCCTATCTCACCCCCTTTATCCCACCCCCTCTCTATCTCACCCCCACCCATCTCAGCCCCTCTCTATGTCACCCCCTCTCCCCCTTTCTCATTCCTCTCACCTTTTTATCCCTTTCTACTCTCGCTCGCTCCCCCCTTCCAACTCTCTCCCCCTCACTCTCAGAGAGAGTCTTTGTGGCTCTCTCTATCTCTCTCCCTCTCTGTCTCTCTTTACCACGCTGATGGTCGTCGTTTGATGGACACCTACATAATAAAAGTGAACTGGGATGATTCCACTCTTTGGAAGGCAATGGAGGCTGTTCTCAGGCCACATAATATCATATGAGGCAGAAGAAAAAAGGCAAAGTTAACCTGAAACAGATGATCAGCTGGCAAATCTGGAGGCTACGTATAAAACAAAGCATGAACCAGAATTATCACTGCAGTATAATTCTATAATATCCAAAAAATGTCTCAAAGCTACTGGTACGAGTCAGACAAAGGCACTTTGAGCTTGGTGATAAGCCCTACAGTTTACTAGCTCATCAGTTTAGACAATCAAAATCCTCCAGAACCATACAGCGTAGACAGTAACTGCTGGGCTGCTCATTTATCCATTCTTACCTGGTGGGAAAAAGGGCCTCTTTCTACCATAGACTCCTGTCCGGCATGGTTACTTATTGAGAGATCACTATGCAAGAAAACCTCCATGCCTGCTTCTCTCAATAGCCCCACTACTGTTAATAAGCTGCATTTCAGTAACAGCTTCACAGTTGACAACACTTCAAAAATCTGGAAGCAAATAAAATTATATATTAAGGCCCCAAAAATCTAAGTGGATCCATCTATCTCACCTTTTTGTAATCAATGTAAATGTGTGATTGGTAATCTAACACACTCTTTCTGGTCATGCAGTAAATTTAACACTTGAGTTTTTGAGTTTTTTCCTCAGATGTCCTTGTGCATCAGTTTGGTTTCCCAGTCTTCCTAGTGCTTTTTGTTCTCTTACTCTCTGTGTCACCCTACTGGATATTGTTGAGTTTAGACTTCTGTTCATGGTCTTTGTTTTGCTTCGCCACCTTGGATTTCTTTTACCTGTTCAGTAAGTCTCCCTGGTTGTGTTTAAATAAACCACTGGGTCCAGTGAACTTCATTACCTGACAGGAACGTCTTTAGCAGCAGATAATCAACCATGTGTCGGTTCACTGTAACAGTCAGTTGGATTTGTGAAAGAGGAAAGTTTGCACATCTAGTTCAACTTTTCCAGTTGTTGAATCAAAAATGTAACAGGAGGAAATCGACAGTTCTCAATCTCTGCTCAGTCATCTTTGTCAGACTTTGACAGACAAACAGCTGATTCCTCCCTGTGTTTCCTGATGAACATATTGAACCGTCCCAACAACATTCAACAGTCTGTATGTGCCATATGAGCTTACTCCACCAGAGGGCGCCCTAACTTTAATATAAAGAAACATGACACGTTTTAAGAGTTACTTGTATATGATCCACAGTATCTCAACATAATTACTAGAGAGTTGATTAAAAGCTTTTGCTGTAGAAATAAAATTAAACATCTTAAGAATTTATATCGGAATAGAAAGAGTAAAGCCTTCCATGTCATGGAAAACAAGCTTTAGAGGATTTTTATGCATACAGGCCTTTAAAAGGGAAATAACACTTCAAGACATTTCCTTCACTCTGTTCAAACACCTTTCTGCTTCTCACATACAGTGACAACTCAGTCTCCATGCTGTACTATAACACACTGCTACAGACCAGTGACATTATGTCTGTAGTTACATCTTTTCCCACTTGTTTACTTAAAGCTGCACTGATCTCTATGTTTTATATTAACAACGGCTTCATTTACTCTGTGGGGTCACCCATGGTCAAACCCCCGGAGGATTGCTAACAATCTCTCCACAGCTCTGGAGTCTTTCAGGTTTTGTTGGAAATTTCTCTCATTTAGGCACGTTTTTTTCTTGGCTGAGCATTTCCCTCTAGTGGCAAGTGTGTGTATGTGCACCTCAACACACACACACACACACACACACACTGGAGAGAAATTCCTATAGTAGCTGACCTGATAAAGACAACCAAAACGCATTTATGAACGATCCTATACACGGAAAACACTGACAGCTGTTGTCATGCATGTCATCTGTGAGAGTTAACCATCTAGTCAGTGTCTCATCATTTCATGTCTTAAAATGAGCAAAACGTAATCAGAAAACACTTTGCACTAAAATACATTTGTCTCACAAGGTCCGTCCTCATGTCCACCTCAGCTGGAAGTTAAATGCAAATGCAAAATCTCTCTTTTTCCTTTTTTCCTCTTGGGAAAAAGCCTGTGAATCCATGGTTTCAACCAAGGAGGAAAATATGAATTACATGGGACATACTGTAGTTTTCCACTATAACATGGTTTATTTATTGTGTTACTAAATACAACAATGGTTCACCTGAATAAAATGTTAATCATGATGAAAAGATGTACACAAAACTTGTAAACATTTCTGACAGACCACAACACGTACGCATGTGCGTATGTTTATCATCAATTATATTCAAACCACAGCCACATTTAATCTCTGTTTGTTTATATTGGACATTCAATTTGAAAAATTAAAAAGTAATGTAGTCACCTCCGTGCACTAGTGCAATACTGCAGATTAGAGGGCAGAACATTCAGAGGAAGGTGGCAAAGTTAGAGACGTTTGTTCATGGTCTCAGTTCTTACTGTGACGGTCGTGTTCTAGTCTTAAAGCCACTGATTCCACATCATTGTGAAATCTTTTGGTTTGTTCTTTGTGCTGCAAATTGAGAGTTAACCAAAAGATAAGAATAAAACATTTCAAATATTAAAATGAAGTGGTGTTTGCAGAAAAGTAAAGGTTTTCACAGGTGATGCAGATGTTCTTACTTGCATAGTTTAATACTTGTCTAGTCTGCTGGTTTGGAAAGCTGTGTTGGGGACACAGTTATATCCTGTCTGCTTTTTAAAAGAAAAATCCACCCTGAAACTCTTCAAGACGTTTTTAAAAAAAAAAAAACAGCTAAGGGCGATTCCCCAGTATTTTGGATCCTATTTAGGTGTTTGATGTTTTATTCATTCAATCCAAAGCAACATACTGATGAAATACAATCTCAGCTGCAGTAGATCAAGGAGAAGCCTGTGAAAATGTTCTCATCATTATCATGAATAACTGGTCTAACATGGACAAGGTGATTGTGATATTCAGAGCTACAGTCTTTTCACAGCACAAGGATTTCTAAAGAAAATGCCAGTCACTCAAAAAGCCAAGACATGGGGACTCCACTGCCATGTTGTAGGTGTGGGACAATATTGGTTGACTATGCGCATTCAGATTAGAGGCATACCATACCGTTTTAATGATCATAGAAAGTGGGTTTTATTGTCTTTAATGTCTATATCTTGGACTCACCCCAAAGGAATTAAATAAAAGTGACACATATCTCCTTTATCTGTGTGGCAGCCGGCAGGAAAGCAATTACAAGATGCCTGTTTCAGAAGCATTAACCCCCGGTGGACACCTTTTTAAATATTGTCAATCAGTTATATTGAATGGAGCGTGTGACCTATAATTTGAGGCTACTAAAAGACAAAGTTAGATTTATTTTTTAAGTTTTAAGTTTTTAGTTCATAGTATTAATCTTTGCAAATGCTCTACTCTATGTATCTTCTCTACTGTATGTAGTATAAGTCTGAGCATTAGCGTAAATGTTGTGACCCCTCCTGACCTCATGTTCTTCGTCTACGACAGAAGCATGCAGGGTTAGGATGCAGGAAATGAGCCATGTTGAAGTAAAGACTAAAAAATAAAAACATAAAAAAATCTGACTGAAAATCATAAACAGACATCTGACAGTGTATGAGCATCTGAGGATGGATTTTTCCTTAACCTATTCATGTTTTCTCTCTAACTGATCAAAGTATGTAAAGTAAAAAAAGACCAGGATCAACTAGTTCTGACACTAGAGCTCATCGTGTTCATAAATATTATACTCCCTTGCACTGATAAGTCCGTCTCTGTCCCGGTCACTCTTGTGGAATATATCAGTTATGATCTTCTCATAGAAAGGCTCATCACGTGGCTTCCCTCCTTTTTCATAGTCCAGTTTCAAATATTCCTTCACCTGAAAATAAAGGAAAACTTTATTGGTCACATGTGGTGGATAAATAACAGCCAAACATTGTACTTCTACAACACTCCTCTTACATAACAAGCTCCTGTTGTGCTCTTCAATCAACACATCACGCTGGTGATAAATAATACTGTGGTGTTTATAGCCGGTCGTTCACTTCTTTAGCACCTGTTCAAGCTGCTAACAACAACCCAGATAAAAGCATGACTGGAGTATGACATATTGGCAGCATAATAACAGTCTCTATGTTTGGTTATTATAGCATCAAAAATTTAAATTCTTCTATGTTGTTTTGTCCTATACAAAAATAAATAAATAGGGGGTGTTGGTTTCTTATTCTGGCACCAAATTTAGATGAAGACAAACTGATGGAAAACACATTTTTAGGGAATAATTATTAGCAACTGTGCTAAGGCCCCAGGGCTGTTGTGTATCAGTTGGTTTGTGCTAATTTTGACATTCTAAGGGCAGTAAAAAGGTTAATATCTTGGGAAACACACTTATTGACTTTATTTTCAAGAGTTAGATGGTAAGATTGACGTAACTCATAACTCTCATGTCTGTACGTTCAGCATGAAACTAGAGCCAGGAGGCAGTTAGCTTACTTTAGCTTAATTTAGCATGACTGGAAGCAGGGTGAAACAGCTAGTGTCGCCAAAGTTTAGAAATATGCCTATCAGCAACACTAAAGCTTACTTCCTGAAATTAATCTAATTTGTTTAATCTGCACATAAAAAGAACGTAAAAAAGTGGTGGAGTTACATGCTTTTTCTTAGCCCTTTTACACTGGTCAGAAAACCCACTAACACTCGCTAACATCTGGCTTTTGTTGCCAGCATTCAGACCCAGGTCAAATGACTCTGAAGTGGCCATGGGTATATATCGGCCCCGGCTACGATGGACAGTGATGTAAACAAAACCTCCCAGCTTTAGCGCCACACTTTCCCCTTGACAAACAGACATTGTTAACATCTATCTTCAGACAGTTTATTTCAGTTTTGTGCCTGACCTATATGTTGCATTTTCCTAAATAATAAGTTAAATCAAATCAGTGGCCAGATATTATTCTCACAAAAAATATATGAATAAATAAAATAAAAACATTTCACAGAAAGAGGAAAAGGGGTTAATAGGTGCTCAGCAGTTAATTATGACATATTAACATAAAACAAGCCTTTTGTCTAAGCTACTCTTTAATTTACTCTTTTAGTTACCTCAGCCTTTGTGAGACTTTGGTCTTTATCGATGTCCATTTGTCTGAAAGCTTCCATACTGCGTGGTCCCCTGGACACTGAGTAGACCTCCACCTCAAAGACCACCGTAGCATTGGGCGGCACTGGATCTATTTTAGTAGGAGGGAAAAAACAGATCATTAAAAATTTACAAGACTACACACAGTTATGTCATAATCATGACCCATAATTATTACATTACTAATAACTAGAAGGGCACTCAGAGAGCACAGACCACCGTCAAGGCCAAAGTCAAACAACATACACCAGACTTCAGAGAAAAAAAATCTAATTCATATTAAATGATCCTGATCTGCCCCAAAATTGAATGGGTTCTTCTTTGGTGCATGACCTATCACTCCAACAAGTTTGGTGCAAATTGGTTGAGTACTTCAATCCTGCTGACAAACAAACAAACTAAATCAACTAAAACAATCAAAAAATAAAATCAACTAACAGACATTGGTGAAAACATTACCTCCATGGTGCAGGTAAAAACAAACAAAAAAAAACTATTACTACTTAACTTGAAAAAAGACATATTTTGGTATATTTGGTTTCAAAATAAAACCCTGTAAGGGATTTGATACCTGGGCAAGAAAAGAGAATATTATAACTACAGTGACATGCATTTAAAGTTTTTACTTTTTAATGAGGGGTGAAGAGAGAAAAACTCAGCTTAATACATTGGATGGGTTTGACTGCATATAAACTGGTGTATAGGCTTCAAAAGCATGCATGCTCGGCAAAACCATTTTTTTTCACAGACAAAGAATGAAATCAAAGTAAAGTGATCAAACCTGAGATGCAGACCCCCAGGCCGGGCAATACCACCATCAGATCATACCGTAGTGCATTTATGAACATCAACACGAAGAAGGTTTGTAGGAAAGAGTAGTTGAAAGGTAAAAGACTAGTCAGCTCCAATGCATGCAAGAAAGAGATAAATGAAGCAGAGACCTTTTAACCTCTGTGCATGCTTACAGCACATGCCATGGGAAGATGAGTAGCAGACACTGCAAGGGGTGTGATGCCCTTTCAACTAAAGTGCTGTGAAAAGAAAACAAGACAGCATGAAGGTAGTTCTTCCACCGAAGAAACAGTATAATACAGTTGGTAATCAGTTTAAAAGACTCTATAAGTAGGATGTATTGTTCTTAACTCATTAATCACAACATATGTAAACTACTGCTGTCCATTTCCACAGATTTTCTATGTTCCATGTGGCCACAGACACTTTCATTTCAGGCATGAAAACCAACTTGCTTAACTTTTAATTGTGTGGTAATGCAACTGAAAACGTTATGGTACTTATTCCACTGACTTTACACACAAAGATCAATTTACTTTATGTGGAGACAGTTTGCAGTAAACAGTGTAATGTCCACTGGGGCTCTGGAAGAGCTTTCTAAAAGCTGAGTAAATAACCCTGGCAAATTGATCACAGATACTCAGATGTTTATCAGACACAGAGGGAGTGTTTAATCAATAGATGCCATCAAGTTGCATTGTGGGAAACCAAGAATCCAGTGTTTTCGGAGCTTGACGTGCTATTTTTTGTCTCTCGTGCATCATTTCTTTTCAAAATCTGGCTTTTCCAGTCTCCCAACTGAATGGACGTGCAATGCTAACCCTCAGGATTCTATGCAATATTTACATTTACTCACCTTTGCCTTTTTCTCCAAATGCCAGGGCAGGTGGAACAGTTATTTTTCGTTTCTCTCCAGGACACATTTCCATTATTCCAATATCCAGGCCCTTGATGACTTGTCCGACACCCAGCACAAACCATTGAGGATGCCCGGCTTTGTCTGATCGACTGAGGCAGAAATAATACAAAAAGACACAGCATCCACTCAGTCAGTCAGCTTTCACTTATAAAGGATTTATACAACACATACACTCTAGAATGAATCTGAGCTCATGTCATATACAGATTTTCATCCAGGTCTAAAAGCAGGACTGACTACAATTCCCAGTATTCAGAGTCCCTACTCATTTAACAATAAACTTAATATATGTCAGACTGAAATAAGGGTTTTACCACTTTAAAACACTTACAAAGAAGACCTTAGGGCACAGCATGCAATGTTAAACCTGTAGGGATCAGTCCTGACAATTGGAAGCTACATAATTGTAAAGTGCCAGTGTCAAATTTGCATGTAGACTTTTAAAACATAAAATATCATATCTATCAACTGCAGTTAAGTTTTTTTCTCAAACCACCAACCTGCAGTAGAACTGGGAACCATCTTTGGCGAGGAACCCATCGTAGTGAAGGTTTATCAGATCTCCTTTTTTACTCTTTTGAGTGCACTCCTCGGGTTTGAACAAAACCTCGATCTTGACCTCGCTGTCCAGCTCATCTGCTGTGGCCCAAACGCACCATAAACTGAGCTGTGAGGAGACAAAGAAGCACAGTGTGCAGCTCACTAACTTCCACATCATGCCGCTGCTGTGTATTCGTGGCAACTTCTGAAAGTGACGTTTGAACACACTGGAGGACGTGGAGAGCTGCTGCAGGGCAAAGGGACTTTTCCGTCCTGAGCTAAGTCTGTCAGGCTTTTCTGCTTCCTTCCTGCGTCAGTCATGTACAAAGGTCATGTAGCCCAAGTTGTGGCATAAACTCTGCCTGACAGACTAAACTGAGGGAAATAAAAAATAATGTATTTCCAGCAACTATTTAGACTAAAGGAGGTGAAAGTGGAAAATATGTAAAAAATGTGAAGAACCTACATAAGTTCTGTAAAGCTAAAAGTGTCAGTGTGAGATTCATTTTCATACTGATACATAAAACTAAGACATTATTGCTTTTGTGAGCCTGTTTTTTTTAAACGTATAGAACTGTATTTATAGTTTTATGAAGTTACAATAGTGCAACATAATATTATGCCAGAAAGACAATTGAATGTAGCAAATGTTGCGTCAGTAACAAACGTCTCTTTAAATTAAGACTGAATTTTAACAAAATAATTTCTATTTACATTCCCAAGAGTAATAATAACATTAATAGGCCTAATAATCATAACTATGATTCTTTTGTAAGATTCGACGCATTAAATTAAGAATTGCATTTTAAAAAAGAAAAAGAAAGAGGAAACAGGATCTCATTATATACGGGCGGCCATTATTTCTTTACTGAAAACATTTATAAAAATTACAATAGATAACAGATAAATACGTCATATACGTTTATCGACGATGGAAATAAAAGTCAGCGCTAACCGGCTAAATCAGCCCACTGTCCAAAAAAAAAAAACACATCAGGAATTAATAGACAAGAAGACAAGCCAATAGAGAACTTGACAGCCTCATAAATTATCGTTGAATACTGACGTCACTTCGTCTCCACCAATAGGAGCGTACAGGGGTGTGAGCGCGTGCCGGTATTTGTTGGACTCCTGGTGGTTGTGAGTCATCGCCAGACAGTCATCGTGGTTACAGTCGTGTCTGAACAGCTCTACACTTGCCAAAGGACGTGTATTAGGAAACACACTTTCTCTCTAACTGCCCGACAGGATTGAGATGTTACATTTTAGGTTTTCCACAGTGCTGAAGGAGTTGTTTGAAGCCACCCTCAAGCGTCCCTTGCCCGGCTGTAGACAGAAGACCTGGTTGCCGATCCGCCACTGCTGCTTCGGCGCCGCCTCCGTTGATGCCCGATCCGTGTCTACTCAACTGAAGGTCCTCCATGCCGCTGCTCACCGCCCGGCTCTCCGCACCGCGCCCTGCGCCACACCGGTCCGCTCGTACTGCGCGAAAACCGAAGGCGCAGTGGAGCTGGACGAACAGCTAAAGAAGGATGGAGGCGGCAGCGAAGAAGCCAGCGACAAGTAGGTTTTTTTTTCTTGGGGAATAAACTGAGTCAATTAAATGATGGTACGACCGGCGTTTATGGCGAGTCATGACGCATACAGGCGCGAGCGGATGTAATGTTATTCTCTCCGCGTCTCAAACACAGAAGCACAATAATGTAGCTAGTTAACTATCTTAACCGCTAGCAAGACACGCACGTGTTGCTTATAGGCAAAATAACCGAACCCAACACACTTGTATGTAATACACCATAAGAGCACAGCCAGTGGCCTAATAACAGCAGCTACCAACCATGTGGGACTTGTTCATCCTCCAGTGGCCCTGTGCCAAGTAGCTATATAAATACAACTCCTTCAGATACCGGCGGCAACTTAACCCAGAGTTAATCAGGATATTAGTTAGCCTTCACTGGCCTGAAAATTAGGTTAGATGTATGCCCATGTGGAGAGGAAACGCAGCGTGGTGCAGCACTTTTAAAAGTGAAACATCAGAGGGCCTGTTCTCGGGGGCCGGGGGTGAGATCCACCTTCATGTTTAAAAGCAGTTAGAAGGTCAAAATAAAGATAAATTCAACCTCAGTCCTGTCACAATGGAATCAAACATCTTAAGGATATTTGATTTCTGTCACGATGTCGGTTATAAGAATGAGTGCTGCCTGGCTGGAGGTATCTGGAGATAACTGAATGGCTTCTAGTGGTTTCTACTGTGACCCCCTACTCACTCAGTGGAGAGGCTGCAGGTCACAGCTGGAGGGGCTACTCCAGACCACTGACGGTATCTGTTTTCTGTCCTGTACAACAGAACAGTGGCCTGATAGGAAGTGGAAAACAAAAAATATCCAGATTTAGCTTGTGCATGGCTTCAGCTCAGTTCACGTGACAGTAATAAACATAATATATATAGTAATAAAAATGTAATACACAGTAGCTATTAAATTGCATGCAAACAATTCGTGCATATTTGCTCTTCTTTTTTATAAAGTCTTGAGACATGAATCTTAAGCACTCTTCCTGTGTAAGTGAAGTGTGTATGAAGCTTTTCTGTTAAGTTGTCATAGTATTCAAAGAGCTGTACAAGAGTGTAATGTTTATTTTTTTGGGGTTTTTTTTTAGCAAAAAGCTCAGTACTGATTTTCAGGACAGCTGTCCTGATAAATTAGTGAAGTCTACATCAGCATGAATTCCTGTCATTGTACTGCAGCGTAGACAAACTCCTTATTTAGATTTATCGCAGAACCAGTTCTGTTCAGCATTTTCAAATTACCCCATTGTTTCAGTTTTCTCTTGACATGAATGAAATTACTGGTGGTTTTGGAAAATACTGATCTCATTCACCATTGTTGGATTCAAATGATCCATATCAGCCAATTCACATTTCAAGTCTTATTCCCTGCAACCGGCTGGCTGTACAGTGACTGCACTCCATGTGTTTCCCTTTGAAGGGAGTTTTTATGATTTCACTGCTGCCAACATCAATGAGATATTTCCTGACCTAGAAATGAGGATACACAAGGACGGGGCGGTGTCATCACTAAGGGGTTGGATCTGCTCTGCCAGTGTAAATACCGCACTGCTGAGTCTGCTATCACATAAGCAAAGTCCTCTCTGGGTCAGTAGCTTTCCAGCCTCTAATAAGTCTTTCCCACTGAAGGAACTTCCCGAAAAGTGACATATCATGTAGTTTTTGTCACAGTGTTCTCCCCCATGGTTTGGGTCCTGGGAATAAATTTCCACACTTCTCAGGAAGTGATTTCAAATGCAAGTTTCAGATACTGTCAGTAAGCAGCCCAGGTCATTCTTAGTATTCAGGAG
This sequence comes from Seriola dumerili, assembly GCF_002260705.1. Lineage (NCBI taxonomy): Eukaryota > Metazoa > Chordata > Actinopteri > Carangiformes > Carangidae > Seriola > Seriola dumerili. The sequence goes on along the minus strand of NW_019174307.1, from coordinate 1,414,662 downwards.
ATGGCTGCATTGTAGAAAAATACAGTGGAAACACAAAACACTAAGAACCCGGCTTCAAAGCCACAGCATTCTTAAAAGTTCATGGTATGGGAGGCCCCATGCTACAGGTTAGGTTCCTGCAGTAGATCATGGATATGAGCAGGAATGCTGCTTCTGTTTGATCCTGTTCTGTAGCTGACACTATGTGACAAAGCCTCTGGGTCAATGCAAGACAAACATCTCTGCACTGAGCCTGTGGTATGTTGAAAACAGAAAACGGGATAAACAAAGCAAGTGTCTTCATCCGAGCCTGAAGTGGAGAGTGAATGTGTTCACGTGTTCAGATGCTCAGGATGACACCATGCATAGAAACATAACTGTTCCCAATACTTGGGGTCCGTCCTGTGATTCATATTTCATGGGTCAGAGGAAGTATGGATACATGAGAGATGATGTGTCTCACTGATGGTGACTCACGAGATAAACCACAGAAGGAAATGTGGTTGATGACTTAACATCCCATTATGTGCACTGAGAAACAGTCTCTAAAATAACATGTAGTGAAATCTCTCCTCTGTTTCCTTTTTATTTTGAAATTGAGCCAATTGTTGTCATTTTTTTGACACTGTAAGGGTTAGTCGCCAAGCTGTGAACTGAGCTGTACCACGTGGTGTAACTGACAGGAAAACACAGTGCTAGATTTCTGTTACATCAAGGCCTCACAGACATGTTGAACAGTAAGACCTTCCTTGGCTCGCAGCCATTTACCCCAAGCAATTTATGGGATCAGTTACAGCTATGCTGGGCGGAGGTAGGTCGGGGTTAATTTATCAAAAACAGACAAATGACTGTTGTGATACACATGACAGAAAAACAAATTGGTATTAAGCACTAACACACTGCTCACTGAAACTAAGCCTGGTGTTAAGTCACTGCTGTGACCTTGCCAAGGATATACCCACACTCTCAGGCCAGAAAGTTGCTTTTGGCAGTGTACTGCTTGGACCTTGAGTTCATGCTATCTGCCATTTACACCTTTTAATGTATGGTAATCTTAGCATGTCTTAGTCCTCAAAGCACCTATGGTTTATACTATTGTTTATGTTCCAGTGTATCCAAAAACATGTTGTTGTTGTTTTTTTTATAATTTTTTTTTATTGACATTTATCATCGTTCATATTTCCACACAATGCGTTTCAGATTTTAAATTGAATGTATATGACATATTTGTGCTTGTCACAGATCTCGAAGTACTTATACACATATAGAAAAGAAAAGAAACACAATGAAAAAGAACCATGTATGAGGAGGGAATGATCTTTTCTCTATAACAGAATTATGGATGAGTGAAAATAAAATCAGGCCCCTGTGGTGTTTTATAATTAATACATTTTTCAAAACATGATTTCTAAGCACCATTTTACTGAAATCCAGCTACGAGAGCTGCAGAGGACGTAGGGGATATGAGGTAATGAAGTATGTTACTATAGCTAGACCACTGACATGTGAAGTGAATTGAACAATAAATGCACTGAGTACTGTATAAATAATAAAATACTGGCCGTTAATACCATGCTGTGAAGCCCACAGAACTGCAACTCTAGAGCAAAAATAGATTTTTAAAACAAAGCTCAGTCTTTACTTTGTATCCAGGAAACTCTGAGTGTTGTGCTCACGCCAATGAGCAGTCAGCCAGCAGCAAATGGACTGAGCCATCTGCCTGTGGAGAGGAAGAGATTTCTAAATGTACAAATGCAGAGAAACAAGGTGTTTTTAAGCTTCATTCACACCTGAGCTGTTTGTGCAGTTTACACACACACTCTGGTGCATTTGTTCATTTAGTTGAGTTCATGTTGGCCGGCAACAACTGAGAAAATCCAACCACAGGATTATGTGATATGGATATGTGTTAATTCATCCATCTGCCCCGTGCAGTAAACTCTGTCAGTATCTGTGACAGATGAAGTTCACTTGCAGCATGAGTTATTGTCAGGACAAACTTTGTTTTTTTAAGTCTTATTTTCAATGAGGTTTTGTGTAACGCTGAGCATGCAGCATAGGTCACTGAAACTGTCCAGAAAATTAGTTACTTGAGTTTAATGTGTTCCCTAAAAGGCAACAGTGGCTCAATGTTTTTTGTGTTTGGCCCAGACTTGACTTAACTACAAATATAAACGCAGCCATGTAGTGCTGCTAATACTTAATAGCACTGTACCTGCTTGTCAACAGTGTTAACAACAATGCTGAATGTCCACAAGAAAAAGGAAAAAAGAGATTTGAATAGAAACAAAAAAAAAAGCAACTATTAAAGCTGCCACTTTTTTCTGTCATGGTTACCAATGTAGTAATTTAAGTACGTTTTAAAAAGAGATATTTGATAAGTGCCCCTTTAATTGCCCAACTACCTCCTAATTTGCCTTCATATTTTCTGCAGTGGCTGCACAAAGTGCTGCCATGTGGCTCTTGCACGTTTTAGAGCAGAAAGTGCAACACTCTACAAACACAAACGCACTTCCACGGCTACAGAGAGTGTGTTGGTGGTTAATGAGCTTTTCACAAACATTGCAATAATTTCTCAGTCCCACGTGCAGACACTCTTGTGTTTGCACAGGTAGATTGATAAGAATTTGTCTCAGGTTTGATGGATGCTTTAAAAAAAAAAAAAAAAAAAAAAAAATCCACTCTTAATTCAACATACTCGTAAATGTGTCACGATGCATAAGCACACCTGCACACCGGTCTGCTGGCTGCCTTGTGACTGTGGTTCACTTGTTGACTCTGCTGAATGGAAGTGCCGTTTCAGTGACAGATGTCCGGTCGATAACAGTCCCTTTTGAATTAGGCATGCCTGACAGACTGCATTTTAGTCGATCTTGGTTTGTGTGCTCATGTTCAGGCGCGGTTACCTTGGTTGTATGTGGAGTGTTTAGTCTGTGGGGAACAGAAGATGTGCCAAAAGAGAGGGAGTGAAGGCAGGGAGGAGGTGCAGATTGAAATCCTGGAATTTCAAATGCTGATGTGGCCGCTGTACATCTCATGAACCGGCTCTGAGATTTGGATCAGAAGCATTGAATCTGTGCAGTATGAAGCTTCAGTTTGATAGGCTACACATGGTGATGAGTTTGGCTTTTCATGGAAATTAGTTTTAACATTAAAGGTTGTAATGGATAGCATTATTATTGCTAGTTATGAAAAGAGAAGGACTTTGATTTGATTGGACAGGCATGGGGGGGGGGGGGGGGGGGGGTCGTTGAATACGTTTTCATGGCGAGGGTGTGAAAATCCAACTTGTCTTGAAAACCAAAATATGGATACTCTTATTCTGTGTGAAGCAGAGTTTGCTGCACTGCAGATCGTGCTGCTGTGTCATGCCCAGTGTGTGAACAGGCCACGATGTTGGCTTTATTAATCCAAGAGCCACAGTGGGCTGAGCAGCGTAAAGACAAGAGAATTTGTGGAATTTCGGCCTGGTCTAACGCTGCTCCAGACACGACCGCCAAAACGTGTGAGTGGCCACGTAGTATGTGTTTACATTAATCAAAATATTAGAGATACATGACCAGTCACCATGCACCAATCTGCATTCACTGATGGTAGTATTTAGTGTCAGCTATTGTCTGTATTGAAAGGATTCTTTAATTAACTGGTGTCATCTATTTAATGCTCAACCCATTTCCTACCCTTCTTAGCCCGTGGCTTTGTAGGTGCAAGAGCTGTTAGAGCTGCTTTTCCCATCACATAGTGTATGCAAGTGTGTGTAAGCAAGTGAATCATGTAGTGGTATGAATACATCAATAGAAGCCAACAGTTTCTGTTAATTGTGCCCACACTGATGGGGTGTGTCCAGTGAACAAAGCGAGTGGTGGCACGTCGGGTTAAAGGAAAAGGTCACTACGCCTCCATGTCTCTGACATTTTGCATGTGGACACACTCTGAATTGCAGCTGTTAGTTGAAACTGCGTTTAAACTTTTTGTATTTGGCTTGAGAGTCAAATAAGCCTGAACTGATGCCTCTCTCCTCATGGACATTATGCAAATCATTACAGAGCACTGTACAAAATGTCATTGTAAAGAAAAGATTTGATGCAGGCTGTATCACAGAGGAAGATATAAATTAGTGTAGAACCTGCTATTATATTAATCAATACTGCATAACTCTGATCAAGATTAGATTTACGCTACTAGCAACAGTGGCTAATTTATCCCATCTTTGTACCACTTCAGCTTCGGCTCCATCATTATCTCCCGATTTTCAACTATAAAACATAAGAGTCTCATCAGAGAGAACTGCCAACAGAGAACTATAAAGTCATATAGTCTGTTTATGCCCAGTGAAGACTTTGATCAGTTTGTACAACCAAACACACGCACCTCTGTGGCTAATGCTTACACTTGGATTGCATATTTCCAGTGTGAGCCACTGACATCCCTCACTAATGTGATAAGACTGTATCAGCAGTTACAGATAAGCTCAGTATTTACACTGGCTGGACAGGTGGGAAAGGGCTTAATTGTGGCTCGTGCTAAAGGGCAATCCTGCTGCATATCAACCATGCCTCCACTGCTGTGACATCATAGTTACTTTGATTTACACTACAACAACAATAATGGTATTTTTTTCCACTTTGCTGCTAATCCAATGTAATTCAGAATCATCTCTGAAGCAAAAAAAGAATAATGGCTCATATACAAAGTGATTTTTAGCAGCAGTTACTTCTTTGAGAACTTTCACATTACTGGAAGTGCTGTGTCTTACACATGTCTTCTCTAACCTAGAAGAAGAAACGCAGGCATCCTGCCAAGTCTGGAGGATTTGCTCTTCTACACAGTTGCAGAAGGTCAAGAGAAGATTCCTGCTCATAAATTTCTCACAGTAAGTCCTTCAGATTCAGTCCAGCTTGGTGGTTTATGCTAATGTCACAGCATTAACTACAAGTACATTAACACCCATCTCAATGGTCAGATACCACTGAACTACACAAGCATGAAATGACAACAAGTTTCTCTTTGTTTTTGTTTGTTAGTAGTTTCTGTTCAGAGTTGTTCCTAAATGTTCCTTAAGCTTATGTGTATTGATATACATTTATTGTTATTCTTTAATTCTATTACTTTAGGCACTTAAGGCCACAGGGCTTCGCACTGGAGACCCCCGGCTGAAGGAATGTATGGAAACCCTCAAAGAGACTCTAAAGAAAACATCAGATGGCGTAACATTGGACAGGCACCTATTCAAGAGGTAAGTCTTGTCATGTCCTGTCTTGTTTGGGTGTTTGATCTCCATCATACACACCTACCATGGTGGCACTATTTTTATTTTATTTTTTTTAATCACATGTACATGTGCTCACTTCAACTTGAAATATATGATGCAGTTTGATGACCATATTTTTTAAAGAGCAAATTCCAACATAACTTAAATGTAGAAATTTGCATATTGCATACATGCAAAAAAGAAAAATATCCATCAAACAGCATTTGGGCAGCAATTCTGTTTTTGTATGAAGTATGAACATCTAAAATAAGATTTTATTTCACAGGCTAGAAAGATTGAAAACATTGGTTTATGTCAAACTGAGAGGATGGTAAAAGCTGCTTGATACTTACACAGATAAATCTCTAGATCTTAGTCAGTGGGAAACCCACAACTTCCCTCCTTTCTTCAAAATACAACTAGAAATCAGATAGTAGATTTTAGTCTGAAGGAAGTTAAGCTGTAAGTATTTATTTTCACTTCTAATGTTAGCAGTTTTAAAAGTATTGATATTATATTGTTGTATGGGTAACACATTGAGGTTTAAAGAAGTTTATTTTGGGGTTGTTTCTGTGACTGACGCTTATCTCTTGGCTCTAGTAAATTAAAATCTGAGCCTTTGATGATGTCACAGACACTGTCTCCATGGTTTCCCACAGTCAGTTGGTGTGAAAGAAATCATTATCATAAAAAGGCAGATGATTAATAATGATGAAGCTTCTTCATCAATCATCTCTATAAACATTCACAGAAGTTTGTCAGATTTCGAGGTTGCAGACTTGGTTGACAAACTTTTCCTTTAACTGCATGCAGTCACAATGTTTTAGCATGCTATTTGTGGTTTTTGTTCATCAGGTGTGTCCAGAGCAACATTGTCCTGCTCACTCAGGCCTTCCGCAAGAAGTTCGTCATCCCAGACTTCCAGTCCTTCACCTCCCATATTGATGAGCTGTATGAGAATGCCAAAAATCTCTCTGGAGGACAGGTGTGTCCTTAGATCCATGACACTTTTCTTTTCTCTCCCAGTGCATCATGATTATTATTTAGCCCATGCAGATTCATTACCATCGGTCTGGTTTCAGTCGGCATTCAGCTGGTGTCAAAGGTGTAGATCAGTTGTTTATTACTTATCCAGGATGGAAGCCAGCAGCACTCTGATCTGATTGAAAACCAAAAGTATCATAGTAGTGTTCGCAAAAGCAGCTTTTTGTCTGGTGAGTCACATCATTTTGGGTGCTGGCTAAAAAACGGTTCAGAGAGAGAGCAGCAAAATCATGAAGTAAAAGAGAATTACAGTGAGGCTCCTGCTCTCAGCTGAAAAGCATGTAGCGACTCCATGCACACTGGAGGCGGGACACGGTAGTTCACACCCTCCTGAGGCCGAGAGAAGGGTCTGTAGTCCTTTTCAGAGCAGACATTTTGACTTCTGGAATCGGAGCGAGCACAGACAGGATTAATAACATTAATGATGGCTGCAGGTCATTGAGGTGAGCCAGTTCCAGGGCTCTGCTATTGTTCATTCACCAGACAAGGCTTACTGGGACACTTAATGGGGCCATAGTTAATGTTAATATTTATACGTGTGCTTTCCCAGCTTTGAAAGGTCAAGATGTCGCCAGTGAAGAGGGTGTGTTAGCAAATGAGGAAACCAAGCCAGCATCCACCCACAGCCAGCTGATTTAGAAACCGTTTATGTGTAAATGACCTGCATCCACACCATGAAATATCTTTATCATTGTACTGTGCACGGCTGAAAGACACAGAAGTAAACAGAGCACTTTGTCCTGCAGTAGCTCCTGTGATATGAAGGTCGGAGGGTGGGACCCTCAGACGAGGAGTTGACCTCTGTCAGTCTTGTTATTGTGTATTGGCGTTAGCTTTCCGCTGTAACATGAGCCTCAGCAGACGTCAGAGATGTAAGGTGAACCGCTGCTGCCGTGCTGACTCTCTGTCAACTGCCTCACCTCTTTCAGGTTGCAGACTACATTCCTCAGCTTGCCAAATTCAACCCTGACCTGTGGGCCGTCTCCCTGTGCACAGTCGACGGACAGAGGTGAGACATTGTTTGTCTGTTTAAAATCGTTATTCGCTGTTGCTCAGTTAGGAAGCAACCAGATTTTACTATTCAGCTATGTATGTGACAAATAATAAATTCTGAATCTAGACTCATGAGGTGGACCAAATATTTAAAACACTGCGATGGTTTTTTTTCTTTCTTTTTTTTTAATTATTAGCTTAACACTTTAATGTTTGTTGGCTGGACTGCAACGGTGGGTTCGGCCCTATAAACGCAAATATTGTCGACTGAGTGATGAAGTTACACCATTGGTAGTTCTCTTTCAAAATGATTTGAAGCGACCAAGCTGTGTCCCCAACTTGGCACCTCTGTCACGAGATTTAATGACTTAAGACCCCTTTAACAACTTATTTTCAAAAAAGCATCTATTGACAAATCAAGGGACTTTTTGACAAAACTTTTCTTAGAAGAGTTGCCAGTATTGCTCCACAAGCATGAGATCGGGCTTTCCCTCCGCCGACACACCTCTCTGCTGACTGCACAGTAGCTGATGTGAATGAGCCTCTAACTTTCTCTCTGAGTGATCATGTGCATGTAAATACAGCTGAAATCACAGCTCAGTCTTTGTGATGATTTTGTCAGACGATGTCGTGGTTATAAAATCAGGATTTTAGCAGCAGCAGAGCAGCAGCTTGGAAGTTACCATGCGGTCTAAATGGGCAGCGTTTCAGTCTCTATTTCAAAGTTGTTCAATTATCTGACAATAGAAACAGAAAGACATGTAAATGAGAAAAGCTTTATTGTGAATTCAGATGTACTAAAATACTGTATATGTGAGCACAGAGAGGAGGAGAGAAGCAAACAGATAAAGAAAGGGCTGAAACCAGCTGATACTCTAGACTGAATTAAAATACGACACAGTCCAGCCATGTACTTGGTTTTTGACCTGGTCTTGTTTGATGTTCCTCACTTAGTGTTATAATGGCATCTCTTTGCCTCTTGCTGGGTGTTGGTTAAATAATCCCCAAATGGCATTTACATTCAGTGTAATTAACGCTCTCTTTGTGAAGCTTACAATGTCCAGTATATGTGTTCAATTCAATATCATATATAAATAAAATGTACAGGTTTTGGGTTTCGTAGTAAAAACAAAACTAGCACACTGAAACACTTTTCACAAGTGTAGTGTAATGACTCTGTTCTCTGATACGCAGCTGTAAACGGTGTGTAGATTTTGTTATGTTTGTGTAACAGGAAGTCATAAAGATAACACTAGTACTGAACAGATCATGTAGTTCTGTTCATGCTGTGACATTCAGGATAAAAGAAGAGTATTCCTGGAAAACCATAAACTTCATTGACAATCTTCTTAACAAGTGTTTATTTTTTCATATCTCCTCCATGTTTTTTTTTACTCTGTTCTCTGTCATTGTTTATCATCACTGACGTTGCAGTTGCTTTGCCTGCTAAGTTAACTTGTTATCTTTTTGTCTTTTGCAGACACACAGTAGGAGACACCAAGGTCCCCTTCTGTCTGCAGTCTTGTGTCAAGCCTCTGAAGTATGCTGTCGCTGTGCACGACCACGGCACAGAGTACGTGCACAGTTTCATTGGAAAGGAGCCCAGTGGCCTGCGCTTTAATAAGCTCTTCCTGAACGAAGATGGTGAGACTTAAGAGTTTTCTTTTTTTCTTCTTGACTTCTTCCCTCTGAAGAACTCATCAGCTCATACACAAAATATAGCAGTGGAGACATGATGATGATGATGATGATGACGATGACGATGACAGAGGGCTTTGGCAGTGTTTAGGAAGTTAGTGTTTCCTGTAATTGTTAGTATTTAAATAAAAGTGAGGAGTAAAATTGCATCACCCATGTGCAAACTGCCAGTGACGACCTGTTATATCACCTCCCTTGAAAAATGTTGACAGTTTATTAGAGGAAAATTGCATGCTGCTCCTCCAGTCCCCCCACCCCCTGCCCCCACTACATTTTTAGTATTTTTCCCACATGTATGTAAACTGCTATTGTTGGCTACATTCCCCCATGAACCCAGGGACACTAAGAGGGTTAGGGCTAGGGACAGTCTGTCATTACCAACCCAGATAGTGACTCATCAGTGCTCATGGACGGTCTAGATCTAGCACCAGTGAGAGAGAGAGAGAGAGAGAGAGAGAGAGAGCTGTGACTGAGCTGCCAACTGAATGAGTCAGATGCTGACACTGGAAGAATTTGTGGAAATGTTTTTTTAACAGCATTGTGAAAATAAACGTGGTTAGGTTAAACTGAAGATGTGAGTCGCTGCCCATCACATGAATTATTGGATGATATTTATATTATATATACTCACCTATGTTACATTTTGATATGAAACAAAATCTTACAATTATCAGGGTCAAGTTGCAGTTTGTTTGTCAGAGGAAATGCCACAATCCCCAGATTGGTGGTTAAACTGGAGCCATCCTGTCATCACATCCTGTGTGGGAGTTTAGTCTTTGCGTTGGCCAGGATGGCCCCGTGGCCCCATGTTGTGTAAGGCGATCACACACCAGTGAGGAGCTGTAGGTGATGTGAGAGCTGTACTTGACCTCCTTTAGATCTTGGAGGGAGGAAGGCTTCCCCTCTCATCGTCTCATCAGGGTTTTTCCCGGCTTAAAATGAGGCAGAGGTGGTACCATCCTGATCATGTGTGTATGTGCATGTGTACAGAGGTCTAGTGAAAGCTGAGGAATTTCCCAAAGGACAGTATAAACTATAACAAATTAGCAGACATCACCTTGTGCATTTTTCACAATGTTATGACATTGTAAAGACCAAACTAAATGATTTAAAATTATAATTATGAATTAAAAAAATAATTGACAGATCAATCAAGAATTAAAATAATCTTTTCTTCAGCCTTACTACACAGCTTTGCCTTTGTGTCACATTAAAAATTCACTGTTAGTGTCTCTAGAATTTATTAAATCCATACCAGCTCAATACTTTTGTCATTTTTCCAAAATACAGTGATGGAAAACAAACACTGTCCCAAAATCTGCAACAAAGGACAATGTTTTGGAAATGATTTTTACTGGGACATGATTTTCTGTTGTTGTTGTCTTTAGCTGATATTAATACACAAACTTGAATTATTCCACGTCTCAGGGGGATTTGTAGTTTAAAACAAGATGAATAAAAAGTGACGTTACAGTAATGTAAATGTTGGCTTTGCGTTAAACACTCCTAATGACTGGTCACCTGATTCCCCTCACCTTGACTCCTCGTCCTGTCCTCTGCTCTGACTCTGATCCTCTCCGTCACTGGTTGTACACGACTTTCAGACCCGGCAAATTTAAACATCTTGTCAGTAACATGAATTATTACTTTTTAGCTGCCTGTAATGTCTGCCCTCATGATTCTCCTCATCAATTCGCCTTAAAGTAATGTAGTAGGGATGTAACGTGAATTTAAGAAACTGGACGTGCTTGAAGAAACAATATTCACCTGTTGGAACAGCCAGCAAAGATCAGAGCGCCACTGCCTGACACATTCCTGCTGTAGGAATAAACAGAAGCTCTGAAGTTGCAGCTCTTTTCTTTCTCTTTGACAGTTTTGGCAGCGCCTTTCCCGGTGCACTGTGCTGATTACAATACAACGCCACTACATCAGCATGCCGCAGGTGCAGTTACAAATGACAGAAATCCACCGGGTGCAACGCTTGTTAGAAAATGGTGATTTCCATAAAGACGTCCATTCAGAGTTTGTCCAGAGCTGGAGGCAGCATGAAATTTAATGTAATTCTCTATGTTGGAAAACCCAGTGTGGGCCAGAGTTTCTACATCAAATGGAAAGAGGAAGTAAACTCCTCTCAGGGTTAGTTATGGAAATGGAAGACAGCTGCTGTGTCTCGGTTTAACTCTCCAGCAGAGGGAATATATCAGAAGTCACTTAACAGCTGACTAACAGGAATACACAACTTCACTATATCCTAATTATAATGTTAAATTTTTTTCCTTTTCAAAAAAAAAAACAAACAAAAAGAAACATCTTTGTCTCCACAGTAGTTGATCCTTTTTGACACTGTGCTACTCAAAGAGACACATTTACATGACTCTGCTGCCTGGACAGAAAAACAGAAATCACTTATTTTTTGTTCTCAGCAGGATTTGTAATATAGCCACTGTTTTAAGAGTTAGTTCTGGATGTAGGTACAAAGATCAATTTACTTCACACAACATACCAGTGATACGGATATTATTATGAGATTATTATCTGTAGTATCCTGCGTCAGTGTGTGCTCTACATGGATGTGATTGTTATTGTTTGATCTGTCTATAGACGGAGCTCTCAGTCTTTAAACATTTACACTTTGACTCTCTGCAGAGTGTTAACCCAGCTCTTGTTGTTTTGCAGATAAGCCCCACAACCCCATGGTGAATGCTGGCGCTATTGTTTGTACTTCACTGATAAAGGTAAAAGCAGAAGCACTCTCTTTTTTTTCTTCATGTGTGTTTTTAATGTCCAGTCTGTGTGTCATTTCCACTGAATCCTTAGGTAGAAAATTCCTTGTATGGTGGGTATCACTGAGCTGAGTTTTATCGAGGAGATAAAATGAAGGTTAAATCAAACACTGGTAGCAGATAAGACTAATTAACTTACTTTTATTTGAACACAATGAAACCCACTCTAGATGACTCACAACACCCAGTCAGAAATCTTTGTAGTTATTATTCTTTGGTGTTGTTACTGCTTCAGTAAGTATAAGTATTGTGTGTCCACATATTTCTGACTCTTGACTCAGCTTCAAGTATTTCTAGGTCACTAGCTTAGTCCAATGCCATACGTCTTGTTGCGGTCATTAAGACTTGTGCTAATCTATCCTAAAGCGGGCTTAGCCACCTCAGGACACACATTGCTATTGTCCCTGCTGAAAATAACCTGGGCAGAGAGCGAGTCAAACGCAGGTGCACACAGACCTGCGACGGTCTGTTCATGAACATAGACAGGAAGTCAAATGAGATCTCACCTGACACATCCTCCCCGTCTTTTTTTCACCAGAGTTTCGTATCAACTGATCTGAACTTCTCTTAGGTAACTGGGTGTGAAGACAGAATGACAATTAAATGGCTTCATTAGTCACAAAGATAAATCACCCGTCATCCATCAAATGAAACAAGCAGCAGCTCAGGGTCACTCAAAAAGAAGAAAAGATTAAACCTGGCTTAAACCCCAGGTTTGTTGATTGGTTTTCACATTGGCAGCTGTTGATGATCACACTCGCAATAAAAGTTTTTAGTACACACCTTTACTGTTGCTTCTCACAGCAGCAAGACTATATTGCAAATGTTAACTTTTTAGTATCTTGAAATCAACTTCTTCTCATTTTTTTCAATTTTTGACACATTATCTGTTTATTGCTACAAAACTGTCAAAATCAAGGACTGGTATTTGACTGCAGCTTCTTCCAGAGGTGACCTCTGTTATGCCCAGCTTTTGTGCCAAGCACTTAGACTTTGAACTGAATTGAATGACTAATGATGTGCTTCATCCTTGTTGCATTCTCACTGATGTGCTATCAAATGGAGGTGTCATATTAGTTTCTATTTGATTTGAGAATAAGACAACTAGAGAGGGTAATTAAACTGTAGATGGTGTCAACGTCATCCTTTTATGTATTAAGAAGCATGCTGAAGCATGGGGCCTGTGTGATGGTGATTTTGAGTTTGGGTTTCTTGTACTTATAGGCCACAGATTAGCTCTGTCACAAGTCTCAAGGTGTGGGACCTGTGCGTTTTCAGTGTCCATGTGTTGTTGAAATCCCATTTCCTTTTTAAAATTGAGTTTCTTCACCTGTGCTTCTTGTGCATTATCACCTTGCAAACACAAACCTATTTAACTTGAGTTTACGTCGCCTAATATTATTCTAGTTTAATCTAGATTCTGTAGACAGGGAAATCAGTCAGACACAGACACAGGCATTTATCTGCAGATTGTCGCCTTTATAAAGATTGATTAAAGATTGTGCTGTTGTTATACAGTTAAAACAAATATATATATGCCGGAGTGAATAGTCGTTACAGTGCACAAATCCCATGTTATGATGATCATCAAAACAATTACAATACAATACTCTTACAAAACAAAAGTGACTTTTGGCTCAGAAGTCAGCAAAGACTGCTAGGAGATTTATGTGTTGAGGAAAGGCTAGAATAAATAAAAAAGTTAAGTGGAGCAAGTGGTTGTACTCTCTAATTCCCAACAAGGGCCCAGATGTGTGTGTAAACTGCTTTTATTGTGCATTTACAACAAAGATGACAACACAGTTGTCACAGTACATTTCACTCTGGCATGTTTCTGAAGTCGGCTCCACAATGGTTAATTTTTAAACAAAGCACTACAAATCTTTCCATCGTGCCGCTCAGCAGCGTTTATGCTTGTGCGGCGAGAGATTAATGGATAATCGAGTGAAGGACCATTAACTGTGAGAAGACATTCTTTTCTTTCTAGTAGTTTTTTATTAAAAACATTGGTTGCAGAGCACTGGGGACCCTGACAGGAAGAACTCCAAACTTTTTTTTACCAGTATTAAACTGCCCACATTGGAATACAACACAAATATCTGGTTTGTCTTAGCCATGTTTTCATCTGCTCTTTAACCAGTGATTTTAAGAAGCCAACTGTTGCTCCTTTCTGTGATTTTTATTTTATTTTGTTATAGTAAAGTGTACAAGACAATCAGATGCTGTCCTTCAGACATCTTTGTCTCTGTTGCTGCTCAACACTGAAAAGTATGAAATCACAAAATATTCTGTCCAGGATTTCCAGCTGGTTAGCCAGTTAGCATTTAGTGACCTCACATGTGACAAACAGTAGAAAGATATAGAGTGCCGCAGGGATGATGTATTTTTGTAGGCCAAGACGAGATTCTTACATGGGCTTTTGGATTATTGCAGAAAATAAACAGCAGTTTCTGATCCTGACAGGTTTTGCAGGATCATCTTCACTAATGAACACCACTTCATGATGTTTGAAGCCTAAATACAATCAGCAGAAGTAAAAAGCTAATGCTAGGCTATAAACCAACTACACCACGGTCACATGATTTCATCGTCACCACCACTAAACTTCACCTTGTAGTTTGATTTAGCTCTGACCTCTTCTACAAAAGCCTTTCCTCTTGGCTGTAAAGGTGGACTGGTGAGTAGATCGGGTTTCATAATCAGCGTGATGACGTTTAACGTCCTCGACAACCTCTGTAGTCTCATTTAGTCACTTGTTAGCAACCGACCTTTTTAACAGACGTAAAAGCTTCAAGAAATCAGGACTGGAGTACTTACTGACTGATTTTTATATTGTAGAATAAAACATGAAAACACCTTGAACTTGTTTTAACCACAGACCTTATTTCAGGCCTCTAATTAAAAACCCGTGAATAAAACCCAGAGACTTAAGGATGCGGGAACCAGAAGTGCTAAAATACTAACTAATTTATGGGTTTGAGGATTCATTCCTGCAGCATTCTATAGAGCATAGAGTGAATTGTGTTAAATGAAACATAATCAGAGTGATCACAGACAGCAGTGAGTAAGTTGGTTTCTTAAATAGTTCAACATTTTGGGAAATACACATACTTGCTTTCTCTCAGAAAAGAAAACTGATACCAATGTCATGCTGGTGCGTCCAAGCTGCACCCATCAGTATTTTTATGTCAGCAACTGGATGAAATCTGTCTTGGATGTTAAAGGGTTGCGACACAATACCAAATGACAAAGAATTACCACTCGACTCTGCAGCTTCCTTGTCTCTACATAACATCTCAGGTTCATTCTCTCAACAATCATGTTTTCAGCCACCACCTACCCAGCAGCTAAAGAGCCACATATTTCCATTAGGAGTTGATGGAGACCAAAATGAGCCAGGAACACAATTCCAAATGAATGTTAATGTTACCTTGTAGGCAACTCTTTGATCAAAAGTTGCATAAGGTCATATTGTGTTCATAGTGCTGTTTGGAGTCTGGATGTGTTTAGCTAGCTTGGAAACAGGGGGGAAACAGCTAACCAGGAATATAAAAATAACAATTTGAGGTTTTAGTGTTTTTTGTTTTGTAGACATTGTGCTTTTTTACATTGTTGTTAGCACAGGTTGGAAGATAAAGTTGGTGAGTGGGTTTTGGTGTCTGTACAGGCATGATGGTACCAAACCTGGCAACCTCACTATAACAACAAGACAAAGAAGCAAGAAACACTTGGTTGCTGTGGTTGTTTCCCAAGAAATAGTTCCAACACATAACCACAAATTACAGTTTTAATATTTCTGTTTATGTACAGTTAGGCCCTGCTTGCAGCCTTTACGTTAAACTAGCTAAACATGTCTGCACTCCAACTGTTTGCACACACATGAGAAAGTGTGTAAGGATTTTTACTAAAATGTTGAACTGTTGTTTAAACATGGCCGCTAGTGGTGCGAGCAGATGTACACTGGGCTAAGATGAAGCAGAAGGTCATCCCCTTCAGGAAATCTCCCCTTTCTGCTCTCATACATACTCTCAAATATCATATCCAGCCTCGCAATAGCTCTACTTCTATACTTGCATTAGTCAAGTAAAACAGGTTGTCCAACATTTTTCTTATTGATTTATGATGCGGGTTGTACAAAAAGCAGCATGTGGAGAATTGTATGTACAGGTCATTCTTTCATCACACAGCAAACTGTTTACTGAGCCACATAAATCACACCCAAACACCAGAGACGATCACCTCACATTTGTTGAGACGATATTGTGTATGTCTGTGTCCACATCCGCTCACCATTGTCACCTGTGTCTCAATGTGTTGTTTTTGTTTTTCTTAACTGAAGCTCAAATGTCAAGCTATTGGTCGGGTTGCCCTCTTAGCTTTGACCTCGGTGGGGAAAACTATGGGCTGGTTGCCCCAAAACACTGTTGTTACATGGTGCTTGAAGGCTACATGTTGTTGCTGTTTTTGTATGTTGTTGCATATTTTCCAGACGTAGGAACTGTGGGAAATAATGACTGCTGCTGCAGGTCAAATGACGTTGGTAATTTTTTCTTCCTTTTCCATATCTATCTCCTCGCACTCTCCCCATCCCCCTGATCCTCCCTCTTCTCTCTCTCCTCCAATCAGCTCTGTAAAAACCCCATTTAGTGACTCTTTAACACCTCCATCAGTGTCACTTATGTTTTTTTCTTCTGCACAGTAAAGTGTAGAAGTTGAAATGTACGTCAGTCACACATGAAGCATTAGCCTTTTTTCTTTCTTTTTTTTTATGTAAAGTTAAAAACCATCCAAAACATAAACAGTTCAGTATTTTGAATTCATGTGAAATGTTATAGCACTTTAAATGTGCATGCGTGTCCATTTTTTCTCTTCTGCTGTGTTTTCTCTGTGGTAATAGGCAGCATCATCTAGCTTGTGACTTGATAAATGTACACTGAGCTACAAGCTGTGAATTTTATTCTCAGAGGAAGACCATTCCTCCCTCCTCTCCTTCCCTCCCCACTGTTTTTGGCCGACAGGCTCTTTGCACAGATGACTCGTGTTCACCTACAGTACACATACACACATACACACACACCTGCACACCCGCATTATGGTAACCCATAATACAAACTTGCCTGCATACACCCACATTTCTGTGGAGCCATACTTTATGTAGAAATGCACACAGTGAGAGTTGTTCTGGTGTATTCTAGTTTTCACTCTTTCAGATATGAATTAATACTGAAAATGATATTTATATTTGGAATCAGTGAGATGTACTGGTGAGACATGTTTTTCTTTAACTGGCTAAACTGGTAATTCACATGTCTACTAAATCTCCCTTTAACTCCAAAAGACTTGCCTCTTTGTCACCTATTTGCAAGCCAATCTTATTAATATTCTGTACTTGTATAATTCTCTGGCAAAGCTCATGTGATTTTATTTTATTTGTAATAATAGTCACATCTTCTAATTCTGTAGTTTTAATTTGTCAGCAGTAGTCTTATCATTTTAGTGTTACCTTTATGATGCTGTGCTTATCCTCTGCAACATGTCTCGGTGAACGAAGGGAGCTAACCCCGTATTCTTTTGTTCTGTCCTCAGCAAGGTGAAGGCAACGCAGAAAAATTTGACTATGTAAGTATAAGAAGTCACACACTGAGTTAACTGTTTCTTTGTGAAAGAGACAAAGTGATCCATATAGATATTATACATTATGCTTGTGAACTGACTATAGTCTTGTTTTCTCTTTATACTTCTTTTCCCTAAGTTCATAAGCTGTGTTCCAGTCCCATATTACACACAAATTATAAGCAGGTTTTGAATTTGTTCACTCTAGAAAGGTCCTTAAAAACAGTCACTCAGTCAGTTATCGAAATCACAATCTGGCCAAGTGCAATATCCAAATCGCAGGAGCTGTAGTTTTTTTTGATAAAATTAAAATGTGTCGCAACAGACAGTAAAATGAAGTGTTGTGCTGATACGCAGATGCTGTGACCTATAGATCATACTCTTCAGATGTAAAGGGACATGTTTGTTTTATACAGGCTCTAACAAAAAGCACATCATCATCTTTTATGTATATTTTTCCAGTGAAAATGAAATTTAAAAATGACCACACCAACTGTAATCGTGACTCATAATATTAATATCGGAAAAAATTATTGCAATATGATTTTTTTTGTATATCATTCAGCATTAGTAGATTTTTTTCCCAGGGTGCAATGTGCAAAGAAAAAGGAAGAGTGTCTTTTTTGTTCTGTTTTGTATAGAAATTTACAAAAGGGCCCACTAAGACAATTAGTATATGGCGTACTATATACATTGAGTATTAGTGTGGAGCTGGGACACACTGAATATTTCATTTATAATAATATTAGCATCAGTTTACTATGACACTATATTTCATGCTGTTTATGGTCAGTTTGTAGTATGAAATGGGGGCACAGCTATTGTAAATGTAGAAATGCTCTCCAGACACTTTGACACCACACAGGCCACTAACCATCCACAGAATTTAACCTCGTATCATGAAGCTCTGTCGATCATGTCGTCACTCTTAACTCTCCTCCCTGTTTTCCCTCCAGGTCATGAACTTTCTGAAAAACATGGCAGGAAACGAGTATGTGGGTTTCAGCAACGCCACGTGAGTTCCTTAAATCTTTTAAATCTGTTCTTTAGAGTTGCTACATCCATTCTTTCAATCGCCAGAGGACCACAAAACTGGTCCAAGGTGATGTGCTCCAATACCTGTGAATGTGAAACTAAGCCTAGGCACAGTCTCACAGGTGTTGTCAGTTCCTCCAGCTTGAATTACATGCTGTCATGTCACAATTTTAATAGTAATCATTTAGTTAGTTGTTCCACCCTAACAGATGCAACAAAGCTGTGTGCACACAATCTGTACACACCTACATGTTAAGTGAAAACATGTGTGGGTTAACTGTTGTTATGGTGTTTACACCATAGCAGAGCAGTTTAACATGTGCATTATGTTGCCATGTTTGATCTTTACCTGCCTCTATCACACCTTTTACCTGGCCCTGTAGTTTACATATAGTTGCATTCACACACAAGAAGCCCAGCAGGAGCTAGAGATCACACCTAATCCTGTTTCTAAAGGTCCATATTTGACACTTTTATTTGAAGTGTTGATAATATCGTTTTAAGAACCAAAAACCATCTCAATGTAGTTTTACATCTCCTCTCTCAGGCTTCTCTCTGGAGCTCTAGTAACAACAGGTCAGTCAGCCAATCAGAAGAGAGGAGGCTCTGAGCCTCTATTCTGATTGGCTGACTGTTTTCTGAGTGATCCAATAAAAATATAGCAGGTTTCAGGTAAAAACTCAGAGAAACCAAATCCTGCAAGGTTGGATGGTGGGTCCAGATGGGCGGGGCATTGGGCATGGCTAAGAGCGCTGACTGCCTTGTTGTGACATCACAAAGTTCCAGAAGTCCTGACGGCTGGTTTTAAGGCTCAGTTTCTGAATACAGGCTGTGTGCATTTCTCTGTGGACTGAGGCTTTGATACTTTCACAGTATTAATATAGAACCTAGACCTGCTTTATAATCAAACAACACATGGACATTACCTTTTTATGCAATATGGGACCTTTTAAAAACAGTTTCCCAGTCATCACTGCTTGAATAAAGCCAGGCTTTAAAATTGTCTCTGCTTAGTTGATGTGACTGTTCAAAAGCAAAGTATTCCTTACACAAAGATTGACACAAATGAATGAAACCAAAGAGTAGCTAACAGTGAGGCTGGTGATGAAGCTTGAATGCTCAGGACCTTTTACCTCCATTAATGTTTGTCAGTTCAGTCAGAACAGAGGCAACACAGATATGTTATTGGAATAATGTGTGCAGTATGGTCATACACAGCAGGTTAAAGTATTTTAAATTGTAAACTTTCTCAGTTTAATTGGCGTTAGCTACGGCTAAAAGGTAAAGTGGTTATTTTCTCAATTGATTTGTAATTGACCTTATATTTAGGATGAGGTTTGGAGCTGGCATCTGTGCCGTAAAGGTCACTTGCATGTGCATGAGTGATGATGACACAACATGCTAACAATGTTTCTGTAAAAAGACCAAGTCCTGGGTCTCATGTTGCAGTTTGATCACATGATAGCATGACATCTCTGGTTGAACAGTACACATGAGGGGTGGGGTGATGAAATTCCAACACACACACACACACACACACTCACAGTGCAAACATTTCCTTCCTCCATGTAATGGGAGTGCTCTGCTCTTTGTGTGACAGATTCCAGTCAGAGCGTGAGTCAGGGGACAGGAACTTTGCCATCGGCTACTACCTGAAAGAAAAAAAGGTTTGACTTTGGATGAGTCACACTTGATTGATGACTTTGTTGACTTTTTTCTCTCTCTCTCTCTCTCTCTCTCTCTCTCTCTCTCTGCCCAACTGCAGAGTGGACTACTGCATGTGTTCTTCCAAAGCTCCTCTTCATCTTCCTCCCACATATCGTTAGATTTTTCTGATGTTGTCAGATTGTATCTGTTGAGCAGCTCAGAGATAAGACCTGGGGTTGGCTCTGTATCTGGTTTACATTTAAGGATGGATCCAGAAGGGAGGGACACAAGGGAAGAAGTCAGAGTGTAATGATGCAGGGTGAAGCTGATCCAGTGGAATTACAATAAGCTTTGATGTATTTTTTTAAAACAAATCTCTCAATGAGGCGTGCATAAACTATATTTGTTACTTTTTAAATAAAATTTCATGTTGTGAAACACAAAATTACAGCTGTTGAACTTTTTGTGGGGCACTATTAATAAATAAAGCTTGTATCAGGAAGTTGTTGCCAGAGGCCCAATCAGTGATTTTATTCACCATATAAATTAGATTGTATAATTACAATCTGTAAAGATATTGAAGATTATTCTGCTCCTCAGCTCATTGTGATTCTCCTTTTTAGTTTACATTTACTTTCAGTGGATTCTAATAACTTTTTAAAAGTCCTACTCATCTTTGACCTGAGTAGAGTTTCCTTAAAAATATGGTCGTCTCTTCCTTACTCCCTTATATAGAGCTGCAGCAACACAATAATGTACAGTAGTTGATAAATGTTCATGTGTTCATCTGTGTGTTGTTTCTCTGCAGTGTTTCCCAGAGGGGACAGACATGACGTCTGTACTGGACTTCTACTTTCAAGTGAGTGGAGCGCTGATTTATTTATTTATTTATGTTATTTATTTTCAGTTTTCAGCTCATTTTATTTTAAACAGCAGATTATTGTTTTACTTTTTTGTTTCTTCTCTTCCTCTGTTTTTGATTTTGTCCCTGAGTGACAGATCCTGTTCCTACTTCTC
The DNA here is from genome assembly GCF_002260705.1 of Seriola dumerili. Lineage (NCBI taxonomy): Eukaryota > Metazoa > Chordata > Actinopteri > Carangiformes > Carangidae > Seriola > Seriola dumerili. Next base: position 1,393,602 of record NW_019174307.1, on the reverse strand, counting down.
TACCAATATCGGTCACATCTCCCTTTTATTCAGTTTTTTAACATCTTTACTTCTGTTAATGCTACAAATAGTTTCTTAACTATAAACAGGTGGCAAATTAAAGGAAAACCCAACATGTCTTAGTGAGGTGTTGTTTCAACCCTGAGCCTCCAGTAGCACTTAAATGCTCCTTATCACAGATTCTTCAGGCCTCTGACTCTGTACAGGATGAATGAATGAACAGCATTCACACAAAGACAAACAAATAATAATAAAGAAGAAAAACAAGCAAGAAACAGAAGTGGGAGAATAAGAACAACATGAATGTACACACCCCTCCCAATCTGAACAACTGCAATCACTGACAAATTGTCATGCACTGACACAGCAGTATGTTAAATTAAATGCATGTATTCTTGCTTTAAAAAAATAATGCTTTTATGTACATTTTAAACAATGTCAAAGACAAACATCCTTCTTCTAAAAATATATTCTCTCGTTTGGTGTTTGGATGATGGTGTTGGAGTCTCAAAAGGATTTAGGTGTGGTCATTACTGCAGCTGCACCATTTAAGTCACATAGTTTTCATCGAACCATTCATTGAGCCCTTGTGCTCTGTATGGAAGCTGCATTTTCACTTAATTTGTTGCTTGTTGTCACCTCTGCCACCACTGTACCGTCATTTTCACCTTGCTCATGTCAGACTTGACTCTCTGTGCTGAAAATTCTAATAGAGTAATGATACAAACTGTCCTTTATGTGACCCCTCCCCCAGCTTTGTTCCATTGAGGTGACCTGTGAGAGCGCCAGCGTCATGGCAGCCACCCTGGCTAACGGTGGGATCTGCCCAATCACGGGTGAGCGTGTGCTGAGCCCGGAGGCGGTGAGGAACACCCTGAGTCTGATGCACTCCTGCGGCATGTACGACTTCTCAGGACAGTTCGCCTTCCACGTAAGTAGAAGACACATTTTCACAAGATGGCAAGTAAGAGCTGATGTGGTCGAGTAGGGACAGATATTTTTAGTAGGAAAGACTCAAAGAGGTGAAGTGAAGCAGTACCATTACACTGATGAGACACTAATAGGCCTCAGATGGAGAACATAATAAGAAGTTTATACATAAATTAGGCATAGATTTACAAACAGTCGATCTGCTCTTCTACGTCCTCATTGGTTCCAGGTGAGACGACCTCATGTCAAACTTGATGCTCGTCTCATTTACAGTACCTCTAGGAGGAATTAGCATGATTAAGCTCAGGCTGTACAACCCACATAATGTCATGGCCCAGTGGAGTCATGTTGTACATGTACATCTAATAAGTCTTTGAAATAATCTAAAAATACCGTTGAAACATTTTGTACATAGAAAACTGATCAAGTCTTGATACAAGCAGATTATACCTCCACAATACTGTGGAGCACATAATGTGCCTTGGCACAGCAAAGCTGTCGTGTCACATGGTCTGTCTGAGCTGAGGTGTTTGTTGTGATAAGACTGTTTATTTTAATGAGACACGTCTTAATGACAGAAGTGCTGAGAGATCGAGTGACGTGTGAGCAGCTTCAGCCTTTCACTTTCTCATGATATCGATCATATCTCCAACAGCAGAAAGTGAGAGTACATATCTACAGCGTTCATGTGCTCATTCATTTTCGTTCATTCTGTTCGAGTTGGATTTTGGAAACAAGGGACTGGTCGAAATAGTGGCCTCTCTTCTGAAATAATTTTGTTTATATTAACCTCTTTTTTACCTTTTTAATTTTAGCTGAACTTCAAACAAAATAAAGATGATTGAAAGAAAAACTGAAATTATTCAGTTATGTACATTTTGCAAAGATTCTTCAGTATTTATATCACAGAAAAAAACAGGAGGCATGTTCCTGAGGAATTCTGCTAAGAATCAGCCTCCTCCGATTATTGTTGACTTGTTTCCATTTTCAGCTTTGCGTTGTTGCCTGCTGATACTGCAGACACACAGAGCCGATCCTCCATTATGTAACCCGTCTGTTTTCCCTGTTGTAGGTCGGTCTGCCGGCCAAGTCTGGAGTAGCGGGCGGGATCTTGCTGGTTGTACCCAACGTGATGGGCATCATGTGCTGGTCACCTCCACTGGACAAGCTGGGCAACTCTGTCAGAGGAATACAGTTCTGCACGGTATGAACAGGAGATCACTGCAGAGTGAAAACATGATCAGAGCCCCGACTAGGAATAACTGCACCAACCATGTTGATGCTTTACATTAATAATGCATCACTATGTGCTAAGTTGTTATGGACTGTATCTCAAATGACACAGTCACTCAGTGCCTCAAGATCCAAGAATAATATCTGCTTTGTCTGAATGAACAACACGTAAAGGCCCAGGTGGAAGTTTTTACCTTTGAAAATATAACTTTCATATTAGTGAATAGCACAGTGTTATCAATCAGAATCACCGTATTGAGTGTTTTTCTAAACCAGTGGTGTAAATAGATTTATTTGTAAATATGTGTTACACTTAACAAACAAAAATGCATCATGGGTTAAAAAAAAAAGGCTATTAATGATTGGAAATTGTGCAAGAGTGTCCTTGAGTGTTCCTGGCTGGAATACTTTCAGAGTAACTTGACCTGCTTAATCAGTAGGTGATGCTTGACTAATGATTACCTGAAGACCAGATAAGTTCTCAGTAAACACATCCGCCTCTGCCGCTCATGTAATCAGATTACTTATTTCCTATTTGTCTCTCCTTTTTCCTTTTTTCTTTTAAAGAAAACATGTGCTCATGTGCTTTTCAACTATCAGTCATCAGGAAAAATGTCAACTTTAACAGCGTAGAGTAAATTCATGTGTTCATCTTTTCGTTCCAGGACCTCGTGGAACTTTTCAACTTCCACAACTACGACAACCTGAGACACTTTGCCAAGAAGCACGACCCTCGCAGAGAAGGAGGGGACCAGCGGGTAAGGACGCACAGCACCGTGTTGTGAGGGGAGAAAGAACCAAACACCACACACATTTCTCTCATCAGATACAGTACTGATACCATCTCAAGAACGTGGGTGACGCTGCGGTCACTGCTGATTTCTAGCTGATATTTAGCTCCATAACTGTAGAGTACACCTGAAGGGAAAAACATACAATGTCAGATGAAGAGCAAAACAGGACAGTCCTCATCCTCTTTTCTCCTCAATCTGTTTGCGCTGCCTCTGTCTGAATTCCCTGCTGGTGTTTTTCTTTCTAGTCGGGTCCTTTTCTAAAGTGGACATTTTTCACTTTGCAGCAACACACAAAAGAAGCTAAATGAACTAAATGTGTGTGTAACAAAAAGTTCTTTGGTGCATCAGCTAACATTAACCAAAGTCCCACGCTAATGAAAAGTTGTTTCTCACAATATGTTACAGGAAAACACACACAAACACAAAACACATACACAACCACAGAGGAAGTGAGACTAATTTGTTATCCGTGTCGATTGAAACAGCAGCTCTCCTTCGGACCCATGGATTACGAGAGCCTCCAACAAGAGCTAGCTCTGAAAGCCCCTCTGTGGAAAAAGGTGTCCCCCACTGAGTCGCACCAGGACAGCTCTACCACTGTAGTCTATAGGATGGACACTGTCAGCGAGTGAAACTTAAAAAAAAAAAAAGAAAGAAAAAAAAAAAAAAAAGGAGCACTTGTCCCGCACACCCCCACCTCACCTGATCTCTCGCAGCAGCACCACCATCTTTCCTTGCCCTTTGATATTTATATATAAATTATGTAGAGGATTATTTATTGCTTGTGAAGCAGTTACTGTGTGGACGGACTGGGAAGCTTCTTCTGTTTGTGTCTGTGTTGGAGAAATGGGACGAGTTACTGCTTGTTTGTTTTTACTCTGAATTCCAGATGAACTTGTAGCCTCCAACTGGTTGTTGCCTTAGCGTGTGTGTAGGATCTGATGTACAGTGTACAGGTTGTGCTCTTGTTACATCTCACCCCCTTTATTGCAATGTTATTTTGTTTTTTGTTTTTTTTTTTGTTTTTTTTTTTCATGTTTTGTTTTTTTCATTTCGACAGAATCCTATTTAAAATGTAGGCTAAGGGTTGATTTGAGATTCTGTTTTATTTTATTTTTGTTTTGACAAAAGGAAAAAAAAAAAAAGAATGATGTATGAGTGTGTTTGCATGTGTGGAGCTTCAGTGCAGCCAGTCTTTAGACCAACAGTCTTCACTGTCAGACTGCTAATGATTGCTTACTGTAGCTCACACTGAGGCCCTAGAGATTAGCACATTAAAGCACATGCTGATGTACTGTGGGAGATGATCACAATGTGACATTGTGCGTCTTAGGGTTTTACTAATGGGAAGTGTTGGGTCAAAGGAGAATACTGTTAACATATCAGTTAGCTGTGAATGCTCGGGCTTTGGCTGAAATTTTTTTTTAAAAATGAGCCCTGACTTCTGAAGGGATTTTAATAATGCAGGGTTTTGTTTTTGTTTTTTGCTTTACTAATTAATGATGGGCAAAGGCGTTTTCTCACTACTGAATCATTAGAATCAGTTCATTCAAAAGATTTGTTTAAAAGATTCATTCACCAAATCATTAAGTGCTTCACTGGAGCGCAGACTGTGTTCCCACACACAGAAACTGATCAGCCATTGGTGCATCTCAAATGTTTCCCTATACATATCAGCCTGGATAATGTCATATATCTGCAGTTCAAGGTCAATGTTGTCGAATCATTGAAGCTTAAAGCCAGCTGTGCATTTGTTGTCTTGAACAGACCTCATTCCTCCTGTGAACGAATGACTTGAATCACTCAGTGAGTTTATCCCTGCACGTTTGCTCACAGCTGACTTGTTTCAGGAAGTGATTCAGTTCAGTTCGTTCTCACAAAAGATTAGTTCTCTTGAACGAAACCTTCACAAACGACACTACAGTATTTCCAATCTCACATGCTGGACCTTGAAAGGAAAAATCAACACAAAAACTGAGCGCCTGTCACTGTAAGGCAAGGCAAGTTTATTTTTATAGCACATTTCAACAAGGCAATTCAAAGTGCTTTACATAGAGCTTAAAAAGCATCAAGACAGAATATGAGAGCAACACAGGTAAAAAGATAATTAAATACAAATAAAAAGTGTTGAATTTGGAAATAATAAAGCAGTTAAAAAGGAATAAGACAGATAAAACTGTAGCTCAAAGACAGACATGATCCTCGCCAACAGATGTTTGCATTAGAATAAATGCAGACCACTGAGATAAATGGAAATCCCACATTAAAGTCAGTTGATCTGCAAAACATGTTGCAGGAGTAAAACTGTACATTTGTATGTGCTGGAATTATTTTTAATAGTAAATTCTAAATTGAATAACTTTGAAATATAACATTGTTTGTGCACCCTCCGTATCTTTATTGATGGAGTACAAAACAGACATTGGAGTCCTGAGAACTTGGACCTAAAAACGCGATCAGGGTTGAGAAACAGTTGATGTACATCGTGCTGACTGAACTGGAAGTTCTGTTTTACCACGGTTTCTATTTTCAGTATGCCAGTATTTGTGCTAATTTCTCTGATTATGTTGTGGTTGATACAACACAAGCGAATAAAGGTTTGCTCAGCCAAAGGAGAGAGATGAGGTGACTAGAACAACAGGCTGTTTGTAAGGCTCCTGCTGGAGACTCGTTTGACCCGATTGTCCTCATTTACCTGTCAGACTGTCAGGAGCAACGACCTCGGTGGGCTGGCTGCAGCGGCTGAGCTGCTGTGGAGTTTGGATGAAAAAAATGTGTGTGGGTGGCTGATTGTTTGTTTTTGGTTTGTGTGTACACTCAGTATTGCATCGCGTGATGGGGGGGGTGGAGGGTGTTGTTTGTTACAGCAGTAAGGGCCCGTGCTGTGAGCAGCAGGTGACTGCTGCATCCAGGCTGTTTTCACTGTCTGTTTACACTGCGCACAGAAATATGGTCGTGTTGACACAGGTCGCCTCAGTCTGGAGATTAAGCTGCTCACTACAGAAATGGAGAGCTGTGATCTATATGTTGACCTGTCCGGAGTGTGTCCCACCTCTCACCCAGTGTCAGCTGGGATTGGCTACAGCGCCGCCACCACCCACCACCACACACACTTCTGTGGTACTGATCTACGGTACAGATTTAAATCAACACAGAAAAGCAGTTGTGTACACATCCAATTCCACATTTTCAGTCAAGGGGCACAATCACGGCTTCAGAGAAGAAAAATATGCAGCTCTGGATCAAAGCTTCCAAAACTTAAAAACATTAAATCGTTCCCTCTTTTTCAACCAAATAACGTTTTGGGAGCTTTAATCTAATGTGGCAATACCTTTTTTTTTTTTTTTTTTCCCTTAAAGCATTTCATATGTAATATCTTAGTTACTAAGTTTATCAAAGTTAAACTTCTAACTTTGGCAGAAAAGTTTGGACTCGATAAGAAGCTGATTTAGAAAAAAGGGTTTCAAGCCCTTTAGTCAAAAAATGTCCTTCTCCTCTAGACTATTATGTAACATCAACAAGATCTTTGGCTTCTTTAGTTAATGATAGAAGAAGAACATGTTTATATACCTCAGAGTAAGGCATCATGAAAGCGCAGACACAGAAACTCATGTATGATATTGGCAAATTACAAAGAATGCCCAGCTCTGTCAGCAGAGGAAGATGATATTAAATAGATGTTATCAAATTATTTTAGAAGCATCAAGTCCACTGGTCCTGAAATGTTTGTTTACTGCTGTCAGAAATGGCCAAAAATTACCTGTGAATATTCCTTACTAAAAACACGTAAGGTTGGAACCCTTTAAAGACGTATTTTTGCGCATTATGTCCAGCAGAGTGCAAACAACATCACAAGAGTCATAACTACTTGTACAGGTGCTCATGGATGCATTTTTTCGAGATGTGCCCTCAGGGTGTTATAGATCTGGAGTGGTAGGCTAGGCTAACTGTAGCTTACTTTTAACCTTGAGGTTCCTACTGACTACTGACCAAAACACAAAGTATTTCCAATCGGGAGCTCGGAGTGACACTCGCTCTCTGTGCAGCAGAGCTGGGTTGTGAACTCTCTGCCATCATTTCTGCACAGTTGTTGAATTATCTGCTGGTTTCAGCTTGACCTGTGTTTCATCTTCAGTCAGTGACAGTGACGAAGTGTCCGTCATACGGTCGCCTCAGCGCTGCTCTTTCACAATTGAATGTCTGTTTATTTTTTACAGTTTGATTACATAATCAAATGTATGACTATTGGTTGACACCCCCACTGCAGATGAAGAGTGTCGGCATGCAAACACACACAGAACATGTATCCAGTGTTACTCTTAAACTAAGGTTATTCAGACTTGTTTCAGTAGACACAACTTACTGAATTTGTGAATGTACATAGCAGCAGGTGTATATAGCTTTTTAGGTGTGTGTCTGCACATGAGTGATGATCCTCAGCAGCAGAACTGAGTGTGTGTGTGTGTGTGTGTTGAATTTACACTTAAGACGTTCCGAATTTATGGTATTATCTCCTCCAGGAAATAGAAAGACTTGCACATGAATGTCATGTCAGCAGATGCCTTAGATGTCGCTCTATTGTGACTGTGCTAGGGGGAAGGGAGGGGGGATTTATCTGTTTGTCACTCAATCATTGTTGAAACTGTACAACTGGTGTTTGGTGTTTGTCAGTGGATTTGACTCCAAGTGATAGATGCCAGAGCCAATAATACCCCGTTACTACTCTGTCATGTTGTTGAGTGAAGTATTTTATTTATTTTATTATAAGTCATGGACGTCTGTTATTGTTTTTTTGTTTGTTTTTTTCGGTTTTCAAGTTTCTGCTCTTTATTGTGTGGAGGTACAAGAAGCCTTTTTCCTACTCCTGCTGTGTTTTCCACAGTATAAGTGGAGTTTGTCTGTCGGCTACTTTGAATGATTTTATTCATAGTTCTTGTTACTTCATGCTAAAGTTTGCAGTGGACTTCTAGAAAGTACTGACAGTGGGACAATTAAAGTTATAATCCTTAAGATTTTCAATATATCAGACACTGTTAGATACACATTAAAAAGTCAGCAGGTCAGTACTGGAAGCAGAAGATGCTGCTTCTCATCTTCTGCTTCCAGTACTGACCTGCTACATGTAGATTCACAGTAACCAGGTTACTACAGTGCATGGAGACCAGCGTCACCTGGATTCTCTGAGTGACCACGTTGCTGTAAATGCAATAACTGCCAGCAACTGAGTCAGACCGAAGAAGTGGCACATGCATCCATCGCATGTAATTTGTCACATTATGATGTTATTCAGATGAGAACAAAACATGTCACAATACAACATATTAGTATATGAAGACATTAAAACAAGTAAGAACAGGTGTCACCAGAAATACAATCTTAAGGATTACAACTTTAAATGTACAATTATACTATGATGATGGATGTGCTTAAATGCAGCACAGTTAAACAGTGATATCATTATGATTTTCTACATGATGATGAAGTCAGCTTCATTATGGTTTAGGTATTGTCATGGCCACAGTTTGTGGGATCACCTCAGATGTGATTTTAGTTTCTCATCTCAGTCTCAACCTTTTTTCTTTTTTTTTTTTTCTTCTTTTTTTTTTCTGACCAGTCAGTCATAAAATGTGCGTGAAGGGAATCAGTCTCCTTTGTGACAATGTGCAAGTCTTTATTTCTTTGCTGCTACAGGGTGTTCCTCCCCACCAGCACCACCAGCACCACTGGCACCAAATCTAAAACCCAGTGCCTGCATGTCTACGAGACTGGACCAGACCAGCTCTGACATGAGACCGGCTCCACCTGATCGCAGCCGGTCAGGGTGGATAATCTGATTTGTTCCTCTTTGGTAAATGGCGTCAGTGGTGCTGGAGGGTCAATGAGCTGTGTTACTTGAAGTTTGTGATCGGTAAAACTTTTCTTACTCCTCAAAGTCTGATATTACTCTGCAGAAGGGCTTTTGAATGCAGTAATGAGAGTTTCCATTCAAATCATCACATTTTCATGTATGTTTTTTTTTTTTTCTCTTTGAATTCTCATCTCCCCCTCGCATGCTTATTTGTGTCTGATTTGATGAATGTCTTTTTAATCCCATGTTGTATGTTCATTTCATTTTTCTTTTCACATGTCTTTATTTATGTTGATTTGTGTCTTGGACATACATTTTATCCCTTATGACATTGAAATTGCATATAAATTTAAAAATCTATCACTACCATTGTTATTTGGTGACCTTGGAATTGTAAGGTTCTCTAATGTCCCGGTCCGATATTAGATATTTATATGTCGTTTTTAAAACGTCTCTTTTTGCCAAAGATTTATTGTTGAGATTGAGAAAATACAAATTTACATGTTAAATTAAAATAAATTCCTCAAACCTGCAGCGGATGAAACCGTACAGTTCCAAGCTCATGACTGATGACTGTTAAACTTCTCTTTGTTTTGATTTTTCTCTGTCCACATGGTTGTAAATCTGTAAAGTCTCCATAAACTCATGAACTGTCCTGTCTGCTAAGAGAAGACATGAACTCGTCTTCCCTTGTTTTGTTTGTTTTTTTTTCTTGGCTATGACGAACTTGCAGACTCGACAGTGACAGTGGTGTTAAGATTTTTGTTGCCTTGGTGTCCCTTGTATAAAATCCAATAAAGCACTGTTCTCTTCTCTAAAATCTTTCTCTGCGCCCGCAACTGTTCTTCAGCCACCTGCACCTTTTCCTCTAGAGACTGATGCTCCTGTTGTTTTGATTGCCCCGCTCCTTCACCCCGGTAGTTGTATTGACATCGAGTAGTTATAAGAATTTAGCAGCGGTAAATAAAGGATCATTGTGTGTATTTAAGCTCCTGAAAATTTTTCCTATGAATATTGAATCTTGAATATAAATATGAGTAAGAAGGCAATAATCGATGTTATAAATACATGAATTTTTAAAGGAATAGCTCAACGCTTTGTTTTTATAATTCACTCTTTATGTTTAATCCAGACCAAAACCAAATTGTTTGGTGTTATGCAGCAAATTATTTTTACACGTCTGTTTTTGTACAGATTAAATAGCATGTTAATTGATGAGCATTATACATGCTGGTAGGTGAGTTTTGTTACTGATAGACAGAACCAGCCTAGCTGCGTATTACCCCCCGTTTCCAGTCTTTGTGCTAAGCTAAGCTAACCAGCTGCTGGCTGTAGGTACATATATAACATACAGATATGAGAGTAGCATCAATCTTCTCATCATTCACCAGAAAGTGAATAAGCATATTTCCCTATTTGTCAAATTGTTCCTTTAATACTCACAAACTCTGCTCACCTGGTTTGATCAGAAACCAAAGAACCAACCGCCTGTATCGTCAGATTCTGGTTCCAATGTTGCTAAATTCCTGATTGGTGCACAGTGTGTTATTTTAACTGAACCCCGCCCACTTTAAACCAGTGAGAAGAGTGCAGTGAGGAAAAATAAAAACACAAATCTCTCAAGACTTCAGAAAAGCATCAGCAGCAGCTTCATTTTTGTGTTTCATTCCAGAGAAACAAACTCATTCATGGTTCAAACAGCACTTGATGGTCACATAGCAGTACATACTTTTGTCACTCAGTCTTATGGACCAACCGAATGGTTTGGTTTGAAAAAATGCCTCGTCATTCAACACCTAAGGAGCCAGTCAGCATGCAGCATGCTCAGACCAAGATCTAATAATGCTGGTGATTGACTGTTTATTGACACAAACAAGTAAAGTACCAAAACTAAAGTCAAATACAGTGGAAAGTCACTAAAAGAGGAAAATAATAAACATACTGTAGACAGTGATACAGTGCAGTCTGACCAGTCTCTGTAGCATTTACAAACCGTCTACTGCACACACACTGACCCACATCAGTTTACATACAAATACTGGCTGTTATTAATCAGTGTCAGTACAGTTACTGAGAGTTAAAAACATGACCTGTAACTTCAGCACAATATAACTCATTTAACAATATGAACGGAACTTTCCTGATTCGGTATAACAACTCTGATTCATGCTCTGACAGAAAGTTGAAGCTTGAGAGGAAAATTTGTGGTCGGCCCTTTACAGAAATGAACAAGAAATTCTCAAAAGAAATTTCCTTAAACCTACCACAAAGGGAAAACCTCACCCTCAGTCTAACCTGAACAGGGACAGAGGAACATGAGCCCTAAACTTTTGCTTTGGTGGTTTGTGTGGCTCTGTGTTGTAATACATAGGTCTCGTTTCAGAGCCAGATTCTTCTTCCTACAGCCGTGAAGGCCTCAGACCAGAGTGAGGCTTTTATTTTGGTGAAACGATGCTCTGTAATAGTTTGGTTCTCTGGTCCTTGCTGTCATTTCTTAAAAGAGTAACTGAACTCTAGACTGAAAATCAGGGCTCTGCTGCCCCCTGGTTCACCTCTGAGTGATGTTGCCATATATGTCACCCATAATAATCACATATATACATCCTCTGGAAATATGAAGATATAAGTTTATAACATATATGAAATACCCATAGTAAAAATTATATATTTGCAAACATTAGAAATATCTGATACATTTTTATATGGTGTTACATGTTCCAACCATATATGTATGTGATATAGATATATATTTACTTTATATATTCAAGTTTATTAAAACTTTTAAAACATTTTTTGGGCAACAGTTTTTTTCCGCTGGTTCCAGCTTGATAGCAAACTGAATATCTTTGGTTGACCAAACAAGCTATTTAAACAAGTTCACTTTGGGAAAATATACATGAATATATAAAAATTAACCATCACATGTCCGCTTTTCTTTCCCTGTTAACTTCATATTGTTTTCCACCTTTAATATCCTGAGCTGATTGATGGTATCATGCACAAATCAGTGTCATAAAGGAAGTAAAATGAATTTGGGGATTTTAAAACATCCCTGAAAACCTTCATAATCCTGCAAACCGTCATTCTACACATCACTTATAGGTCCAATATAGTATAAAGGGCAGATTTCCATGTGTAGTTTGATTATAGATCAGGTCTAGGTTCTATATTAATACTGTGAAAGTATCAAAGCGCTCAGTCCACAGAGAAATGCACACAGCCTGTATTCAGAAACTGAGCCTAAAAACAAAATAATGGACATTTATCACTATTTTAATCAAGGGAATAATCTGCAGATGAATTGACACGCAGGCAACAGTTAACTGTAAATCTGTGACACCGCTAAAGGTGTCATATAGTCTTTCAGATACTTTCTATTGGTATTTTAAGTCTTTTTTTCCAATGTTCCTTCGTATGAATTGAACTCTTCAGGTTTTTGCTTATAGGAAATGATTCATTGCTGTGTGATGGTAAGTCTGACTGATGCAGGGATCACTCATGTTATTGTTGAATTGTTTTCATAATTGTGTAGATGTAACTTCACACACAATTAAATCACAATTAAATAAGGACCTTTGATGAACCTTAGTCATTATGAAGTGTTAACATCCGACCTAAGGTTATTTATATGAGTGTGAGTGATAATGAAATTCCCCCCAGTGCTGCTTAGAAATGAAATGTGTCACATTAGTTTGATAGGAAGTGATTCATTTTCTTTGACATGGTAGTGTAACAGTAGTGAAAGTGGAGACTCTGTGGTCCTTCTGCAAATGTTCTCTGTTTGTCTCTGTCTCTGTCCACAGGTCAAGTCTGTGATCAACCTGCTGTTTGCTGCTTACACCGGAGACGTGTCTGCCCTGAGGAGGTGAGCGGCTCACACACTCGCCTCCTCTCACACTGCTAATGTGCCCAGAGGTCAACACAGGGTCATGTCACTTTTCTTTAAGAGTGGTGGGAATCCCTAATATGTGGTGGACTGTGTAATTATTTCTTCATGGTGCTTTCCTCTCTCAGCTACATGAGACCTCTAGTGGCAGCAAGAGGAACCTTTGAAAGAACTGTTAAATTGGTGAAAGTGTAAAATCTGGTACTTAGAATACGTCTCTGTTTCAGCCTTAATCTGTGATAATGGCCAATAAAACTGTCGTTTTGTCAAGAAGGTTATTTAAATGTTTTTTTTTATAAAGTTAGTTGTTTATTTGTGTGTGTGTGTGTGTGTGTGTGTGTGTGTGTGTGTGTGTGTGTGTGTGTGTGTGTGTGTAGGTTTGCACTGTCATCCATGGACATGGAGCAGAGGGACTATGACTCCAGAACAGCCCTCCATGTGGCAGCAGCTGAAGGTAACACACACACACACAGACACACACAAACACACACACACACTCGTTTTGTTTTAGGGAGATTTTTCATGGAATGAAAAACATGACTTCACAGTGTGACACAATAATGGTGTGTCAGACAATAGTGTTCCTGCAGCTTGGCGGCAACACTTTGGGGGAGGGCTCTTTCCTGTTTGTTTGGTTTTTCCCTGGCATTTCCGCTTTTTACTGGATGGAGACAGTAGAGAGTGAAAGGCAGGAGGAGAGGGGGGATGACCTGCAGCAGTGGCTGGATTCACACCCAGGCCGCTGCGGTAAGGACTGAGCCTCGTTAATGACACACAGACTCCCAGGTGAGCTAGCAGGGGGGCGCTCAGGCTCTTTCCTGTTTCAACCATAGCAATGCCTCTGTGCACACAGGCGGGTGCACAGAGAAATTGTTTTCCCAGTTGAGTGTGGAAGAACTGCAGCGGTCTGAACGGAGCCCTGACCTCAACCCCATCCAACACCTCTGGGATGAAGTTGAACTCGCCCAGCCTGAACCTGACTGTGAGCCAGGCCTCATCACCCAACATCCGTGTTGGACCTCACTGATGCTTCTGTGTCGGAACCCGAAGAAAATCCCTACGGCAGGTTCAGCGTCTGAAAGAAGAAACATGGAGGCTGTTAAAGCAGCAGATTAATGAATATGGTTTTGGAAATGGAAAAACAGAAGCTGCAGGAAAAACATCGTGGTTGGTTGTAAAACTGCTTTGTCAGAGATTTGTCCTCATCTGAAATGATTTTGTGCCACTTTTGCGTGGCAGTGTTTGAAGTATCTGTTGCGTGTGTGTGTGTATGTGTTCATGCATGTCTGCTAATATATTTCTGACATCTGCTCTGCTTCCAGGGCACACAGAGGTGGTCCGCTTCCTGCTGGAGGCTTGCAAGGTGAACCCAGTACCCAGAGACAGGTGAGCTCAGAGTCTTTGTCCTCAATCTCCTCAATGACTTGCTCTTTTCTGTAGAATCATTTTTACATGAGGCAGGCACATGTCTGCAGTATGCACCTCATCCTTTGATGGAGGAGGAGTCTTGTTGTCCCACCCTCCCTCTTTCTTTTTATCGATGTGGGTCCAACATTCCCAAGCACACCGTTATAGATTAACTTCCTATCGTACATTTCATGCAGCCACTAATTCATGACATGACAATGTCATAAATCAACTTGCACACACTTGAAACTTGCTTGAGTAATCTATGTAATATAAACTGTAATGTATAATCTGAAGGCCTCATTAGTTTTAACACCAGAGGACAGTTTTATTACCAGCAGCGAGGAAAGTGTTTGTGTGGAGCAGTTCACTGTCAAACAACTGTGTGTCCACAGGATCAAAACACGGAAACAAGTCAAACTGATACATTAGCATCACCAGTATATACATGTGTAAACTAGAAGAAAGTTTACTCTCATTTATTTTGTAGTTCTTGGCTTTGTTTCCTGTTTAATGTGATTATTGGTTAAAAGTACAAAAGGTAAGTTATGAAACAGATTCAGTCTCTGAGGTGACCTGGATCATAAAAACCACCAACACACACACACACACACAACACACACACACACACACACACACACACACACACACACACACACACACACACACACACACACACAAACACGCAGACTCTCCATGATTTAAAGTGGATGAATGATGCTTTTATCATTCACATAGAGCAGCTACGATTAAGAGACACAGAGAAGACTTTCATTGTTTCAGATGTGTTGTAACGATGTTTTTCCTGCACAGATGGGCGAACACGCCGATGGATGAAGCGGTGCACTTCGGCCACCACGATGTGGTCACCATCCTGCAGCAGTACCATGACAAATACAGCCCCCCTGCCCGGGCCGATGACAAGGAGAGCGCTGAGAAGAGCCTGGACAGCCTGCTGTAGACCTGCTGCACACAGCCACTGTAACCTTGTGCTTCTCTGGAATAGCTCTGAATATCAGTGCTGACTTAGTTATTTGCTTTTCTCTGTTGTCGTGTTTCATCTGCTCCGGCTGTATATCACTGCTCTGCGTCATAATGTAAAGTGTTTTGTATGTGTGTGTGTGTGTGTGTGTGTGTGTGTGTGTGTGTGTGAGCGCCTCATCAATACTGTTTAAACAAATGATATAACAACATTTAAATATCTGTAATGCAATGTTTAGTTTATTCAGTATATTACTCCTGCAGTCTGTCCCAGTGTGGTAGTTTAGTTACAGTACAGTTCTGTTTATACTCTTCTCTACCTGGTAATATTTTGGTAATACTCTGACTGTATTAGTTCTGTGAGATAGTGAGGTGTTTGCTATAAATTGTATGATGTGTCTGATTGTGTAAATGTGTATAAAAAAAAAAAAAGTACCAGGCATCGTGCTAACGCTGCAGTTATGTGCCTGTTGGATCTCCTCATTACCTACATCTGTTCTCATCTCATCCCGCTGACTGACGCCAGCTCGTCAGCAGGTTTCATGAGGCTTCACGTCTCCTCTGAAGTCACGGACAGATTGTATTCTGAATGTATTTATCAGTGGCAACACGTGCAATAGAAGCAGTGAGCGTTTATTTCACAGGGAGGCTTTTCTAGCGTGTTATCTGTTTCCACGGTGATGAAGGCACATTGATTTCTTTATTTTTGTTGGCATAGTTACATTTTTCTGTAGATGTTTCATGGGTTTGTAAACTTGACAAAGAACGCTGATAACATGATGTTGATGATGTTGATAAGCAGGTGGGTCGTCTGCTCTCCGCCCCACATCCTCCATCTCTTCCCATCAACTATGTCAGCAACTATATTATAATATATTTTTCTGTGGTTTTATTACAGGCTGCTGCTGTTGGGGTTTTAAAATGTTGACCGTGACCAATAACAATATGAAGGATCAGATATTTCCAATGCAATAGATTTTAGATTTCATTCAGACCTAATCCAAATGGAGGTCTATGAATGTACTGTAGGAATATACGTACTGTAATTCTGCCAAAAGGTCAAAGACTCAAAGGTAAAATTTAACACATACTTTAAATGATGGAAATTGGTTAAATAATTTAAATTGATTTAAAAAATGAAAAGGTGATATATGTTAATTGCAATGAGGTGATTAAAAAATTCAAACTCTTAATGCCACTTTCTCATCTTTAACCTGCTCTTTTCACTTTTCAGCTCAGATCCGTAGCAGATATTCAATCATTTATTTCACATTTTTGTTGTTGCTTGTATGATAATGAGAGAAGTTTGCCTAAAATACATGGCTGCTTTCGATATGTTACACATGTGCAACAAGTGCTGAACTACTTTCGTCCAGGAATTCAGGGACAGTCACTGACATACGACGGACCAAAGACTGAATGGATCATTCCCTTATAATCTGAACTCCTCCTTCTTTGTCGTTCTTTTTTAATCCAAGTGGTATGTATCGTATGTAAAAGAGCATTAATGCCACCCAGTTATTAACCAAAGAGTGCCCACTCTCATTTCTGCCATCACACACACACACACCCTGACACATCGTTCCCTGGACTCTCTGACCCCTTCTCTCTGTCATATGTGACCAGGAAAACTGATAGCTGAGTGTTGTTCTGGTCAACAAGACCAACATGCTCACAATGTCAGCGCTGATAGCAGGTATAATGTTTGATGTTAGTGTGTTATTATGCTACAACTTACAAATTAACACTATACACGGAGCAGCTGAGCTTGATGGGAATGTGTTGCAGGTATTTGGTCAGAAATAGAACCTTATGGTGACTTTGGAGTCAACAGGGTTCAAGCTCTGGGGACCGTGTCTATACAACATTTCACTGCAATCCATCCAATGAGCGAGATATTTCAGACTGGAATGACCAACATTGCCCTCGTGACTGAGAAAATATGGAAATTCAGAAAGTTTTTAATGGGCCAATATGTTTTTATTTTAGTTTTTAACCAAAGTACAGTACATTAACATTTATAATACAGATATTTAGATGGGAATCTGCATTTTGTGTTTTTCACATAATCATAAATGTAAATACAGGCTCGTTTGGCTCCTGTGTATTTGTTCAAGTTGTGTCAGACTCCATCAGGTGTAGTGAAACCTGAGGGTGAGGCTTGTTGGCAGTTATTTATTTGATCAGTCGTTTATTTATTATTTAAGTAAATAAAAAGAGTGTTAAAATTTTGCAAGAAATGTAACTGATTAAAATCACTCTTATGATACATATATGGTCATTTATATGTTTGACTCAACAGGTAAATCATTAGTGACTGCACCTATTTAAGTGCTGAAAATATGGTCAAGGACCACAATATAAAATGATATATATTTCAGTGGATGTAATGTAGCTCTTTGACATTAATGGATATCTCTTTTCATTTTAACTGTGCATTGATTTCTAAAATTTTTCTGCATTTTCCGTCACTGAAAACTTGTGATGTGCTGGATTAATGAGGAGGCTGGTGTCTCAGTTTCCCTCCCGGAGACATGAGACCGCTGAATGTGTTTGTCCTTTTCTCTGTATAAAATTGTGAGTACAGGATCAGTACTGTATGAGGCAGATATTATTTCTTTTGCCAGCGGAACGTTTTCAAATGTTTATTTTAATAAACAAAAGTTTTAAAAAATCATTTACTGTACAGCATCGTCATTCTTTCCCATAGCAGCAGGATTGTCCTCTACAACTTCTGACAGGCAGCCACAAAGTTTGTGCACACATTTAACAAAAAAAAAAAAACACAGATATGTTTCCCAACCCACATGTTAACATTAACACTACACTTATCTAGACAAAATATTTTTTACTGTATTGTAAAAAAAACACCTGCACCAGAAAACATAAAATCTGTGTTAAACTTCAGTTGAAGAAGTGAGTTGTTGTGTCTTGCCTTGACATCAAGAGGGCAGGAGACCTCGGCAGACCCAAGATATCGTAGAAGAGATCCTGAATCACTTGATCCTCCATCTACAAGTGAAGAAAAGATTTAGTTTTAATTAACTGCAGAGTTTAAGCTTTAAAAGGACTTCAGGAAAATTAGTTTGTAGTAAAATTTCAAACCCACACTTGTGTCTGCGTCAGTGTCCATGTGTGTGTCCATGTGTGCCTCCTGAGGTGGAGGGGAAGGTGGTGTAGGATCTCTGTAGACAAAAAAAACACAATGTTTTACTGTACAGCAGCAAACAATGCAGAATGGGCAAATATTTGTGATGCATAGCATTTACTCCTGATGTTTTTTGGATTATTCATTATTGTCTTACTTACACTGAACAAGTGTGATTTCTTCTAACGTAGCCATTCATGTTTTTAGGTGCCTCCTTTTCTGCATGAACAGAGGTCATTAGAGGTCATTACAGGGCTCATGTTCAATCGAGAACAGTATGCTTCTAATAATATGACAGAGACTTACAGTACACTGGATAATCTATGCAGTTGTAATGGCAACATTAACATTATAAATCTATAAGTCAGTACAAGTTGAAAAGTGTGAGGAGCTTCAAATCAGCACATTGTTATGCAGTACTGGTTGATATTATGTTAGACAATATGTTTCTGCAGGAACACATAAATAACAATCACCATCCTGAAACTAATTCCTGTTTGTCTATTGTTGCACTCTGTGAATAAAGTGAGCTGATTCTCAGCGTGAAGTAAGTTAAGAGACAATACCAGGGATGCTGCAGTAGCGTCCAAAGGCAGCGTCTCTGTGGATGTCTGGGTAAAGATAGAGCAGAGGATTCCTGGTCGTGTTCTCCTCAGACTTCAGACTGTAGAGGTATATAATGTCTGGCAGAGACAGGACCGTCAGCTCCGTCTTGGTGTAGGGCTCTACTGAATGCACATGGGTCTCTATAGAGGAAACATGTACACAGGAAAACATAAGCAAACATGAGAAGACAAGTTCCTAATGTGTGATTTTGAAATAATTTCATTCATCACAGGACAGATGACTGGAGGCAGCAGCAGTCAGCAGTTCTCACTTCATGGTGGTTTGTTCGGGCTTTTCTTATCTTACACCGCGTCTACACAGACGGCAGAGCTGCTCCAATACTAATCCAAAACAACTGAGCAAACTCTGATGATTTGTCATCACAGTGTGAAAGTGCTGTTTGTCTTACTTTGTCCAACCGTTATTTAAAAGGCTTTTCCACAAGTACCAAAAGTATGGGTTTTGTAGTTTTGAAAAACCTGTATCATTTCAACTCTTTTCTGAAGGCGTTTTGAGTTTTCCTGTACAGAAACATACCACCGTTGGTGTGTTCCACCCAGCTGAAGGTGATGGCTCCGTCTTTGTTGCTCTCGCTAAAGCGCAGCAGAAAGGTCCCGGTCGGTTTTTCCCGCAACAGGCTCCGTGTTGACTTCCTGCTCACGAACCCCATGATGTACCTGAAAACCCCCGAGCACAATACAACAAGAGGTTAGCGAACTGGGAAGCATAATGACTTCATCCTCATCCACATTCTCAAATAATAATACTGAGAAGGCACTGTTGTTGTTTTAGTGGCCACATGTGGACCACTGTCTCATTATTAATGTGGTAATTATTTGTGGATGACACAACAACACACAGTAAAGATGTGTCTTACCCATTCTGCCAAAGATCCACCAAATGTCTTTTGATCAAATCGAGGATCCCGTTGATCCAAATCCAGGCACATTCATTCTGCCAGAGGGAAGTAAAGGCAAGATGTGAAGAACATACAGACACACAGACACAGACACAGACACACACACACAAACACAGACACACACACACACACACACATGTCCAACAGGTTACAGTATGGACCTTGCTCAATATTCACCTTAGAGAACTTGTTCCAATGAATGAGACCATCAGGTTCGTCTGTGAAGAAACAGTTACATAACAAATGTCACAAAAATAACATGAACTCTGAAACAGAGGAAGTGACACATCATCTTTATATTTTCTATTATTGCAACGTTTCATTCAAGAACATGAAATCCGGTTCACTGACTTACTGAATCCAACTGATGAACGTTAACTCAAGAGAGGATCGATGTCGCTCATGTCTGTGTGGTAAGTATGAAGCTATAGCCAACACCTGGTTAGCTTAGCATAAAGACTTGAAATTGGCTGGGGGGGAACAGCTAGCCTGGCTCCTTCCAAAGGTAACAGAATCTGTCTATTAGCAGATCTGAAGCTAAGCTAAGCTAACAGGCTGCTGACTGTAGCTTCATATTTATCGTACAGACATGTCAATCTTCTCATCTAACTCTCAACAAGAAGGCTAATAACGGTATTTCCCAAAATGTCAAACAATTACTTTAACATCCACAGAAGTCAACACACTTTACAACTCGCACTGTCTCCAATACTAATAAGTATTTTCCCATTAAAATTTGCTCTAAGAATTGACTCAGATCAACATTTCTAACAAAGGGTGAACTCGAGCTACCACTAGAAAGTAGCATGGCCCTGTTCAATGGGAGAAGCAGCCAAATACTCACCCATGAGTTTGTCTCTTAGCATGGAGAGCTGGTTTTCATCAAGTTCTCGTTGGCCCACAGACAGAAACTGCCAGCTGAGAACCTGTGACAGCTGCTGCCAAGTGACTGGAGGAGGGTCGACAAACAATGACAGGTCCTAAAGAATAAAATAAGAGTTTTAAGATGTTTTTTTTCTCCAGTGACAAAAGACACCAACACAGGCATGTGATCTTGACCACGAGTTTGAGACTAGAAACACTTATTCAGCACAATAAGAAGAAAGAAAATGGTAGTACCTGTACATGAAAAAATTAAAGACAACACTACAAAATATCAAATATAGAAGGAAGCGAGTGTTTGGAGCAATTTGAACATGTCTTATTTGCTGTGTGATAGCTTTACCCTTGGCTCGCTGGAAGACAGTATGTTGCACCACATGACAGAGGCCCAGGCACTGGGGATCTGATTGGAACTGGAGATGATGACCACAGGCAGGGAGCTGGCCTGAACCAACACAAGAGAAGAAGACCTTTCAGTGAACTGCCTGGCTACCATTTTTCTCTGACATCCACCAATATTTTAAGTTAAACGGCAGAGAGCATCGTCTTTACTGCTTCACTGAAATTGAAAATGAATGACTATAATTTAAATGACATGTTGGCTCACCTCGATGTCACAGCTCAGTCCAGCATGCTGAAACACTGTCACAAACTTAATGATGTGAAGTTCTTCAGTGACTCCCAGGCGACTCTGATTTTAATAAACACAAAATCTATCATTTATAAAATGTGGTACTGCAAATGCTTATTTACACATCCGGCAGATACAGATTAATGTGGGAACTGCATTCAGTAGGTCATATAATGTGTAGGTGATATAATGAAAAAGGCACAAAAATGTAATGATATACGTAATGACTTATGCACTGTAACTGTGGATGACAAAGGTTACGTTTCAATGCAAGATATTCTTTTCTTTTTGCACCAAGAGGTATGTATATGCAAACACAATCACTTTCATACCAATGAATGACACGTTAGATTAGAGCTTCTAGTGGGGTTTAATGTCAGCCACAGCCAGTAGGTGGTGACCGATACACAGAGGCTCAAGTGTTTACACCTACAAATGACAGCTGATATAAATATCTCCTCTTACCTGACATGAACCTTTGGTTCTTGTTTTTATTTCCTTGACTGACTGAAAAAAAAAAAATGTAAACGTCAAAGTATTATACTGTACAATAGTTATTTGAGTCAAGTGATGTATGAATGATATTACACGTATTGTTCATGAAATACAAATATATATGTTTGTTGTTTGATCAATGACAGAATAAACAAATGTTTCAGCTCATCAGTTTGTGGTTTCATACCATGTGTGTGAATTCTGCCACCAGGCCTCCACCAGGCAGCTCCACATCCAGCACCTTACTGTTATCCCTGGTGAAATCAAAGTGACGGAACCTACAAAAACATCAGACCAGAGTGAGTCTATGTCCAAAAATTAATTAAGCATGAAGAATGATCATATAAATAATGGAAGACTTTACATTTCAGTTTTTCTAACTGTTTTGAGAACCCTTTACTTACCCCTTTTCCGTTGTGGTTTCTTCAACATCCCTGATTTTTTGGAAATAAAAGGATACAAAAAGATTTTATCAGAAAACACAAACAAATAAAACAATTCAAATTTTAAAAAGGCCAAAGTCTTTCTTTGACTTACTTGTCAAATACAGGTTTGACTTTGAGCAGACACTTGAATTCAGGGAGGTTTGCCAAGAACCTGACAAGACAAGAAACAGATACTGACAATGACTCCCTCACTTTATTTCCAGTCACCTCTCCATTAAATACCCCCAAAAATGTTTTTAGAAATTTAATATGCTTCGTCTGTGTGATACTGTTGAGCACGTACAGCTCCAAGGCTTGTATTTTGCAGTTTATTGGTGAAGCAGTGATTGTTTAAGACATAATGAAGGGGTGCACATTTCAAGCTTGGTTAATATATGGTACTTAAAAGATTAAAGCTACTTGATCTTGGCGCGGGAAGCATTTTGTAGTTCTTACAGTAAGCACAGTTAATTTAGAAAATAATAACATTACAATCACAGTAATTTAACAGAAGAAGCGCTAACTGCAGATGAATTGCAGTAACTCTTCCTGCAGCACAATACGTTACTTGATTATCAAACACATTCAGACCTACTGTGCATGAAATAAAACCTTATCTCTTGTAAAGTGAGTAACCTGAACTCACTCCACGGTTCTGTGTTGGCTACTCACCGAACTGCCGCTGTGAACCGGACCCCGGTCTTAAGTATTAGAGGTCGCTGTGGCAGATTCGTCATGACAGGTTGTATCTCAACCACTAGAGCACTGCAATACAAGACCACAACAAAACATGTTTACAATATAAAAGTGTGCGTGTGTGTTTGTACTATATATAACAAAGGAGTCCTGATGCCACGTCTCACCTTGAAAGAAGTTTTGTGAGCAGGGACAGTGCAGATTTCTCAGTTTCTTCATGGAGGCTGGAGGCATCATTGCAGTCGTATTTCTTGTTCTGGTCATGTAGTTTCTGCAGCTGTTGGCGGACTTGTATTAGCACCTCTGCTACAGCTGTGAACCTGCACATAGAGCACACATAACAAATACTTTGTCATTACGCCTTGAGTGTGACAGCTGGGACAGAAAGACATTTTGTTAGATACACAGAAAGTATCCTCGTCAACATGAAATGTGAAAAGCCGATGCAGCGCTGTGGACGTTCTTACCTCATCTGGAGGTGGTCCAGACAGGTGTCGACTGGACCTCCAATGCAGGCCATCTGCTGCCTCTGTTTCCACTCAGGCAGCTCCACATCAGTGAGAGCCGCAACTATCTGCTCGGCCTGTTTTAAAATCTTCACTATCTGCTGCAGCACCACCTGCAGAAAACAAAACAACACAGCAGGCATTATGTATGTGAGGAGGATCTCTCATTAAGCTGCTTCAACAGTGACCTTACTAATAATGTAGAGACTGTTGTAGCTTACAATCATCATATCACGCTTTTTATCAATCAATTATCAATGACTTCAACATTTATTTATTTTATAAAATAATTTTTTTGCTCAAGGAGAAAATTAATGGAAGAAAAAAAATGCTTCCCCAAATACCCAAAGAACTGCTTTTCACAGATCCGTGCTATGACAGCAATTACACCTTATTTGACAAACTGTAGGTATGCTGTAAAATAATTGCTTAAAAGTCCCATATAGTATAAAGGTAGATGTCAATGTATTGTTTAAATATAGATCAGGTCTAGGTTCTATATTAATACTGTGAAAGTATCAAAGTTCTCAGTCCACAGAGAAATGCACACAGCCTGTATTCAGAAACTGAGCCTTAAAACCAGCCGTCAGGACGACTTTGTGATGTCACAACAAATCATTTACTACCCTCAGTCATGTCTGAAACCCCGCCCACCTGGACCCACCAGATTTGGTTTCTTTTTTGATTTTGATTACCTGAAGTTTGCAATATTTTTATTGGATCAGAAGAGAGGCTCAGAGCCTCCTCTCTTCTGATTGGCTCACCGACCTGTTGTTAGCCTGAGAGAGGAGATGTAAAACTACACTGAGATGGTTTTTGGTTCTTAAAAGCACAAATATATCTTCTTATGGATCAACATTTCAAATAAAAACACAGGGAACCTTTAAAACATAAAAGTGCTGTGTCAACAACAAAGATGTTTCTACTGTACCTGCTTTGTTTGACTGATAAAATTGGCTTGCTTAAGGCATTCCTCTTTCACAGCAGCTTGGGACTGGGCCAATCCAATACACTTCTCTACTGACAGTGACAAAAGAGATAGAAAAAAAAATGAAGCATGAACTCACACCAAACCTATCATCTGATTCTTTATGTCTCCTACCACACCTTTGCTTTTCCAGGTCTTCAGTATGTAGTCATGGTTTTCATATAGGATCTCCAGTGACTTCATTTCCTTCTTTACCTCCTGCATTAGAGTTAAAGTTCACAGATTTAGAAATAATAAAGTATACCACTAACAAACCAGCAAGCACCTGTGCAATCAAAAAAAGACCAAATGAATTTACCAAAGTCTGCCTTTTCAGTTCACTGATTCCGTTGTCCAGCTCTCTCCATTTCTGATCCACAGTTGGACCGTCACCACCCTGATAAAAACAAAGATATGTCTTTCACTCTTTTCTTGTTATTGGGGTGTGGTGGAGATTCTTACAAACATAAAAAATTACATAAGAAATAGCAGAGGACAATTCTTTTTTGACAGAATGTATCAGAACTGCAGAAAAATGTTAGAGACCGCTAGGGGTATGATATGCATCTGCACAGCACTTGATTGAAATGAAAAAGTTCATTGTGACAACTGATATTTAAGCAATATCACTCGAGAGGGAGTGATGTTGTACTGAATATGAGTATGGCTGTGATTCGGTCATAAGTTCAAGGCCGCAGACCGTGTTGATATTCAGTACAGCATCACAACCTCGAGTGTGATATTGTTTCTATACAACAGTTCTACAAGCGCCATATTAGCTAACAGTAGCTAATAAGAAACAACAGATTATGATTGTTTAAATCATCATTTATTTGGCTACACCAACACAAATAGTTCTGCAACTTCAATGGTACTGGACTGTTGCTAAGCAACACAAACATTTTCCTGACTTATATGAGTGCACCTGGATGTGTGCGCTGAAGTATCCAGGCTTCCTCCCTTCATCCTCTTCTGACCATACATCATTTAATTAAATGTTATTTCTATCTATCTTTCTATCTATATATCTATTAGTTAGTTTGTTACAATCTAAGATAGATAACATCCGTTAATGTAAACCTGATTAACGGTTAATAGAACACCTGTAAAGCGTAGTGATACATGATGTTAAAAGTCCCAGTGATGTTATACTCTATATCAGCACTCATGGAATGACTTGTCAATCAGATAACTTGGTTGGAACTAACTGTTGTAACTGCTGTATAACGTGTCATTTTACCTGTGTCTTAGTGGCTGAAAACAGGATTCTCTTTTCCTCCTGTAGGCATTCAGAGAGTATGACGGCCAAGTTCAGTGGCACACCCTGAAAGTTTTTCTAAGTTAAAAAAACAACAAAACAAGAAAAAGTTGTAAATAACAAGTACAGTACAGCTGAGGATGCTCTCAGAAAGAAACATCATCTCAAATGTAGCACTGCATTCAAATGTTTCCCTACCAACAGGTAGTCCCTCATCCCTTGAAAATCAGGTCCTGGCAAATTGTGGTTCTGCTGGACAGACTGGTTCCACTGTTGTTCCAAATAGAATATGAGTGCATGGAAGCAAACAATTGCTTTATTTTCATCCACAGCAGCCGAATCCCTAACAAGGAGAAACATACTTTGTTTAAAAATAATTCAACATCAAAACTGACTAGTATGACAAAGTTATTCTATCTTCAAATTTAAAGAAACACCTCTAACAGGAGGGGACATCTCTGAGTCTGTGTCGTGGACAATCATTGTTGGGGGAAGTGAGGGAGAAAAAAAATAAATAAAAAAGAGAAGGAGAAACGAGATTGAGATGGATATAGCTTGGGGCTATGTCATGTATGTGGCTTCAGTTTTGGGATGAATTTCCGTTTTGGGTTTAAGGTTTAAAGGTTTAAGCCAATTAGAAAACAAATATGAGTCAAACATTAGGTTGAACTCCCCATTTAGTCCAGTGATTTGTAACCTGGGTAACCACATTTATTTGCTCCAGTTTCTTTTCCATTATTATTATTATAATTATTATTGTTATTATTAATTATTATTATTATTACATAGTAATTCAATACTGAAAAAAGGTGTGTGTGTGTGTGGTGTGTGTGTGTGTGTGTGTGTGTATAATAAATATATCATATTTCAGGAGGGGGGGAGCAAATAACCCAGTAGAGGGTCCCTTGAGTCCCCACTCTTTTTCACACTGCATTGTAATTAGAAATTTGTAATTAGGTAATTTAATTAAGCACAATTTAGGCAGTAAAATGCACCATCTAAACCCGCTAAAAGCTGACAAAATAGAGATTATCACAACTGTCACTGCTGCCTGTGTCCCCGTCCACACCTTTCAAAGCCATGCATCATGCAGTAGACTGCCTCTCTTACCAGTCCAGGTCCTCTATGCACATGCACAGGCAGTGGCGGATGTGTCTGGGGAATTTTCTCTCATACAGCTCACTCAACTGGCCCTGGACTAGGTTCAGACTCAGCAGCTCCTGCCACTGTGTCATCTGCAATTACGCAACAAAAGCAGTCAGCACGCAACACTGAGAAAAAGTCCGATAATAATGTACCGCGTTGAACGTGGACATTCCCTCCGGATCCAGCTGTGATCTTTTCTATGGCAACAATATCTTGACAAAATATCACCACCACCATTCAGTGTCCGGGCTGTTTGTCTCTGGTAGTTCAATGCAACATATCATAACGTTTCGGATAGACAGAAATCATGACAAAAACGGCCAAATCAAGCTTCTTCATTTTCTTGGTTACCAGGGTGACGAGCCTGGTAACCATCTGATTGATTGCTTGAAAAGGACCTGAAATGAAGAAAGCATAGACTTCCTGAAAAGTTCAAAC
The DNA here is from genome assembly GCF_002260705.1 of Seriola dumerili. Taxonomy (NCBI): domain Eukaryota; kingdom Metazoa; phylum Chordata; class Actinopteri; order Carangiformes; family Carangidae; genus Seriola; species Seriola dumerili. Next base: position 1,366,406 of record NW_019174307.1, on the reverse strand, counting down.
ATAATCATCGCGAAGTGTCGGAGCAGGCGCACAAGAAAGCGAAAAAAACAAAACAACTATATGCACACAAACCTTAAACTTTTCAGAAATTTGGAAGATGGTTAGAGACAGCGTCAAGGCTTCAACTGTGATATCTGACACACTTCCATAACAATAAGTGTTGCGAAAGACGGATGACCGGTCCTTCTTTAAGTTTTCCATAATTTTCCCATTAACTAGCAAACCGGAAGCGTCTAGAAAACTAGCTAAATAACACCGACATTCATTTATTTGAATCATTTTTATCAAGAAGCTTTTGACATTGCTAGCTGAACACCAGTACGTACACCCATGTCGTGCCTTACACGAAACTGTTTCCATAAAATAAAACAAAAAACGTCTACGTCGTGCTATAATTGACTTACCTTGTGACTGTCGTTGTTTGTCGTTGGTGTCGTTTATCAATATTTTATTTAAGTGTGTAGTATGTGTCCAAGTCGGAAGTGCCGCCTCACACTGTGCTGTCAGTGTGCATCTGAATGACAGGGGAGGTATTTATAGTGACCCACGAACCACGTGATTCTCCAGAAACGATCATACTGACTGCGTCAAGTCAGCGCAGTTACAGTTTTCATTTCCGTCTCCAAAACACTAAAGTAAAGTCTACTGGCCTCTTATGGCTTTCTTTTCCGGGTGTTAGATATGTAAAGAAACAACAGAATGACCTGATCTGAGTTTCAGTGATAGAAACAGTTGTGCTAAAGGTGTGACCTTTGTTTCCCTTGCCTGCCTGTAATGGACCTAAATTACCAGAGAGTTGGCCTTTTACACCGCAGACATTTTTAACACTTAAAACCAGGAAAGGCACAAGTGTACTTCATAATATTTACCATGTCTTCTTTCCATATGTGCAAGTTTGAGGGTCCTGACTCATTGTGCTGGCTGTCATGAACACCTAACCTGTGTCTTTCCTGCTTTCAAGTCAAAATGTCTGTTATGAAAAACACATACAAAGACAGATTTCAGGCCTTGCATGAACCTGTGGTGCAACATGTGATTAGTCCACTCAGTCTAATTGGGTGGCTCTGTATGAAAGGCTTTTGTATTCATATTCATCATATTATCAGCTTCGGAACACTGTCTGTCAGAGGTAAGAAGGCGCTTAATGTAACATACTGGTTGTGTATAATCACTTATAAATGGCCAACAACATGCTTCTAACAAACATTTGGATTCTGTTATTTGAATTTTATGATACTGGATTTGAATTCTTATAATTTTTTAAGAACAATCTCAAACAGAAGATCGTGATCTGAAAAAAGTCTCATTGTTCTGATTAAGTCTCTGTGACTTCACGTATCCACCCAATTCTCGCTTCCGATAATCACGTGATTCTCGATAAACGCTGTGGGAGTATTAACTGTTAGGGCGTTTTTGGCCTCAAGCATAAAGCAGTGAGGTGTGCGCTTTTCTTTTTTTTTACTTCCGACTGCTTCCAAAATAAAAGCTCTATAAAATCTCAGCTGCGTCATCTGTAGACGCTGCCATGCCTCCTCATGGTCGATAGGTGGCAGTTGAGCTAACAATTAATGAATGACTGAATGATGCAATGTACATGCAACACATTGTTTGGACCCGACTAGTTAAGGAAACTTGCTTAAGGGACTGTAAAAAGACTGAAAGTGGTGCATTTTGACTCATTGTATGTTATGTGTTTATTTTTTATAGTTTTCACGGTGTCTTACGATAAAAGGTGGAAAATAAATCATCAAAGGACATCTGTATGATGCGTGGCCATTATTTCATTGGACCGGTGTATTTATAGGTGCCATGATGCAGATATATTAGAAGCTGTCATTATAGTACACTGCAGTCAAAATAAACACATTTAAATTGTTTTATATACAATATAGACTTTATAGAAACAGTTAAAATATAAGTAACTCCAAAGCAGGTTGTCACAGATCTACAATAAAAACAGAGTGACATGAAAATCTCTTTTAAAAACAATTATGAATGTAAAAAACAACATGTGATGAATCCAATTTCACCACAAAAACCTCTTTAAACATAGCAGACCGCTTCATGATAACCAAGATGTAGATGTTGATTGGAGGCTGGTGTCAGGTCAGTGGGAAAACTTTGTTAGGAAGGATTCAAGGAACCTTTGAGCAAAATGTTGCGCATTTCATCTCGTTTCACTCTGAATATGGAGAACTCATCTGTAAAGCAAAAGGAGAATATGAGCAGCAGATAATATGGAGGACTCCTCTACAAAAAATAGAAAAAAATAATAAAAATACATTAGCAGCTGAGTTTTCTGGAAACATTTGCGTATTTGCTCAGACCCAGTAGAAGCTCACAGTTTTTACCTGCTTTTTTAGGAGCAATTCAATGGGCTCAAGATAAAAAACATTTAATAACACTAAAACAGACAAACAAACAATGAAGCATATGAATGTAAACAATATTCACTATGGCAGATTTACATAATCCTATCAAACATATACAATACACACAGAATACAACAACACACATACATTTTAATGCTAGACTAATGTAAAAAAAGATATTAATACCAGTATATTTGTGCTACTAATGTGCTAATGTTGATACTAATGTGGTAACACTGTACCATCTTTTCATATAGCAATGAAAATTTAAGTTGTACTATTAGTTTTAATATCATTTGTTGTGTGGAAACGTTTGTTTTCAATATGATCATTTTGTTCACACACACACACACACACAAACACAAACACACACACACACACACACACACACAAGGATAAGGCTGGTGTTTCTCTATATTTTTTCTTGAACAAATCCAATTAAAAAAAGAACAATGAGTTACTCTATCGTTTAATATTTCTTGTATTGCTTACCCGAACTGTAGCAGTGAGTCCTACACCCATTTGTTTCTACTGAAAATTTAAATCTTAAGAACTTAAAAAGATTTCTAAAAACCATTTGGCAGGACAGTCAGTAGTAGATATACCAGACTTTGAATTCACACACAATACTTGTCAGTAGGATCAGTCTATTGTTGGATTTTGTCTTTTCATTGGATTTATTTACAATAAGAAAAATACAGGATATTGCCAACACTGTCCTTCAAGACAGAAGAGGTACAGTCGACCAGATGCTGAAGCATGCAAACTCACGGTGTCAATGTCGAAGCACAGGTGCTCGTTGAGCATGTCAAACTCCCCCGGAGTCATTGGGGGCTCAGGAGACTGACAGGAAGGTGGTGTGGCATTTGAATTAGGCCTGTGATATAAGGGAGATAATACAAGTGAAGGCACTGTTTCTCATCAGTGGAAATTCATACATAACACATCATTATGCTGTAGGATGCCTTGACAGCACAAGCAATGTGACATAATCAACATTTATACCCCCAAAATTAAAACATTAAATAAAAAGTTCAACAAAAATTGTACTTTCATACAAAGTGAGCTGAGTAAGGGTCTCATGTTAGTAATAAACTTACTTCAATTGCGAGATGGGGATCAGGGTAGATGGTATGTATGGATGGACTGGAAATTTAACAGACATGAGAGAGATTAGTGTTGTAGTCCGCAATCTTGTCAACCAATAAAGATTCAAAAGATGCTCTAAAAAACATTAAATGAAGAAATGGTTTTGCACCCTTGCCTTTGCTTGGCTGACTGTTGTAAAGCCGACCAAAGGCCTCGTCTTTGGGGATGTCCGGGTAGAGGAACTTGAGCGGGTTCTCTGGGACAAAACCGTCTGAGATCACTTTGTAGTCTCGTATGATGTCGGCAAATGGGAGAGCACTGAGCCGGTTTTTAGTGTACGGCTCCACAGAGTTGAGCTTCACATCTCCTGTTGTAATGGTAACAATAATAATTTTATTTATAGAATATTTTTTCAGCAAGCAATTAGGGACCATTTCAAGAGGTAAATAATGGAACACCAGTGCATTCCCAATCATTTGTGACTCTAAGCAGGGCAGTTTCAATGCTGTATAAGTTGCGGTAACCGGGTAGAAACTTATCAAAAATGTTGTTGTTATTGTTAAGTGCCAGTAGGAGTTGGTCTGGTACTACCAGAGGTTTTTTTTGGTCTGTGGGATCTAAACCAGTTCACTTCAGCAGTGGTTGCACACAAGCAGTTTTAAAAAGATGTGGTACAGTTCCAGAGGTCAGAGAGTGACTGTTAGTGGTCAGCAGTTTTGTCTGTATTCAGAAATTTAATAAGTGACACAGTTTTCGTAGGATCCTGCAGTGATATTGGTCTCAAAGAATTTAACACATTCAAGGAGGGAGGATGTGTTCTAAAAAGTCATTATTAGCAAAACATAGCATTAGGTCAAGTAAAGGTCAAATCATCATATAAAAAAAAACCATCAGGTTAGTATGCTTTTCTATACCATTGGTTTGGTGGAAATGTTATATTTGAAAGAGACTTCACCATTGTCGTTGTGCTCCACCCAGGTAAAAGTGATTCCTCCAAGATGGCTCTCGCTGAAGCGTAGGAGGAAGGTGCCCGGCTCTCTGTCCTTCAGCAGAGTGCGCTCCATCTCTTTACTCACAAAACCCATGATGTAGCTAAAAAAAAAAAATCATTTTTAATGCTTTGAACTTTTTTGTCTTCTCTGTCACATTTTAGTATGTGTGTGTATGTTAAGGCCATGTTGACATGTCTACTTCTGCAGGTCTGACATGCTGCTGCAATCTTTTTCAAATAGGTGGAGCAGTTTGACACAAAATCTGCAGGCTGCTAATATTTGTGACTGAGTGAGATTCAAGCCAAATCCATAGGATGCTTCACTTATAAAAAATGTCTCACTTTGAGTCCTGTGAAATCTACATTGAATTCATTTAATATTGTGACAGTGAGCCAGTGTTTTATATGTTATGTTTCATGCCATTAGATTGAATTTGGCGCAACCTCTTCTCAGTTTCACTATCCTGTTAACACAGAAAAGTTTTAAAAGAATGTATACTTCAACATTTTGGGGAATAAGCATATTCACTTTATTACCAAGAGTTACATGAAGAGATTGACACCACTCTCATGTCCGTATGCTTATCATAGCGTAAAGGCTGGAAACAGAGAAAAAACTAGCATAGCTCTGTCCAAAGGTATAAAAATCTGCCTACAAGCAGCTCACTAAATAACATGTTGTATTTTAGCTAAACTGCTAACTGGCTGCTGGCTGTACCTCTATATTCAGCATACAGACATGAGAGTGGTATCGATCCTCTCATCTAACTCTCTGTAAGAAAGCAAACAGAAGTATCCAGTCAGTCTTCTCCTGTCATTTCATAGTAGTATCCTAAGAGGAGCAGTCCTACTGCACAGCAGTAAATTATGGGGGGGGGGTGGAGGGTGAGATGGGGTGAGACATGGTCAGTCAGCGTGGTCGGTGGCTTACTTCTCAGTCCAAACAGGCAGCAAGTGTTTCTTGATGAGCTCCAGGATGGAGTCCAGCCACATCCAGAAACTGAAGGGCTTTCCTGGAATATTCTCCTTGAATCATGTATGACACATGGACAGAGACACAAAGAGCACTTATTTGGCATTTAAACATCACATTATGTTCAGCATGTGATGAGGATATGAAATATAAAAAAGCATGGGGCATGGAACAACTTTCTAATCAGCCACTACATGGCACAACCATGTTTGAGATGAGACCACATGCTACTGTATGCGGTTATGTAATTTAATACTTACCTTTGAGAACTTAGACCAGGACACTTGATAGTCACTACAGGAGGCATGCTGACCTACAAAAAGACAGTAAGTCACATCAGGGACTATACACAGGGACCCAACCCGAAATAGCCTGGCAGTTCAAGTCAGTTTTTTTAGTTTTCCAAAGTCAACTCAAGCTCGAGGGTCGACATACCGAGAAGCTTTTCTCCCAGCATGGTCAGCTGCTCCTTGTTGAGGCCCCGACCGGCAAAGGTGGAAAACTGCCAGCTAAGGACCTCGGAGAGCTGGCTCCAGCTGGCCCGAGGTGGGTTTCCAAAGAACGCCAAGTTCTGTGAACGACCAGGAATAGGGAAAGGATATTATATCATTATATCTCTAGTATAATGGAATTTTGTTTAACTGAACCACAAATTACAGCCTCAAAGGGAAAGTTGAATCAACACCCTCTAAAAGAGTTGGAATGGTCATTTTTGCATTTCAATTCCACTGAAATGGAAATTGTACCAAACAAGAATCATATCATCATCTGAACCCTTTACGTCCGGAGAATATCTGTAGGCCGGGTGTCTCTGTAGCACCGCAGTGCTTCATTTATGGTCTGTTGTGACACATTTGACCTTTATCAAAACATTCCAGCTCTTGCAATTTGGATATTGCACCTGGCCATATTGCAATTCCAATAATAATTCAATTAATTGTTCAGCCCTACTTTCCATTTTTTAAAAGACATTTTAAAACACTATGTCAGAGTGTGCTTGCTCACCCTCGGCTCATCCGTCAGAAGGTTGTACCACATGACAGAGGCCCAGCCTCCAGGCAGCTGGCTCACATTGGAAATGACCACCAGTGGCAGAGAACACGTCTGAAAGAATTCACATACACAATAAACAGGTCGCTGCCACAACAACAGCAGACAGCCAATCGTCAAGTAATATCAACGCTGCTTCTGACCTCCAGATCAATGGTGAGGCCCTGCACCGTGAAGCAAGCCTCAAAACTGAGAGAGTGAAGTTCTTCTGTCACAGAGAGCAGACCCTGTAAAACACACAGAAACCCCACAGCACTGCTTTATGAACATTCAGATTGTGAGACTCATTGGATCTAACAATTTTAAAGAGGTGGATCAGAAAATAATAGTAACGACATAGTTTGTCATTATCATTATTTTTCAATGACTTTTATTTGGAAAATAAGGCACAATTAAAACACAAAAACACAATTAAAGCTGGAGTGCAGGACTTTTAACATATAAGCAAACGTCCGTCATCTTTGGCAAACAAATTCACACAAAGCTGATTGAACCAATCAGCAGCAGGTACATCTCCCTGTATTCCTCAGTATACTGGAGTTTAAAATCCGGTGTCTGTGGCGACTTTCCCGCGCTGTGCAATAGTACTGAATTGTCTTATGTCAACCAGTGAGTTTTCCCGAGCTGAAGAGGGTGTTCTGTTGTCTATATGTGTACATTATAAACATACTGTATGTGGAGGCTCATTTAAGCATCCGACACACAGCTGCATTATTCCTCAGACTTTTATTATGTGTCCCCCTTGCAACACAGTACAAAGTGCTGAAGGTTCCTATATGAAATACTGTACATGGGTAGGAACCTTCAAGCATGTTGCACTGGGGACACATTATAATAAAAGTCCAGGAGACAACATGCAGCTGTCTGTCCCGTCCCTGTGTTGAGCCTCAAGATGTGTTTATAAACGACATATAGGCAACAGAACAGTGTCAGAAGGAGTGCCCGTTGCCACGGCAGCTAGGTCCAAGAAAAGTTTCTGATGCTCCAGATAAAAAACAGGCTGGTCGGACAGGTTGGTATTTCTAAAATATTTGGAGTATGTAACTATTACTTGTACTATACTTGAATAATGAATTATTGGAAATGTGGAAATGTATCCATGATCAACAGTGTTTGTGTAATTACTCTCACTGCCAGAGGGGGGAGACAAAAGCGGTGTTTGGAGAGCACTTTGTTCATCTGCTTGTCTTACCTCGTTCCCCTTTGTGCCATTGATATATTTCTTCTCTTTCAACTGCTGTAAAATACAAACTCAGTCTCAGTTGGCTTAAAATCAACAACCGAAAAACCAAAAAAAGTTCAACAAATTGCAACTGACAAACTAATTTATGTTTTATACCACATCCAACTGGATTTAGTCTGTTGATACTGTATGAGAGCCAGTGGAAAAGAAGGAGCTAGTACAATGACTTCATACAGTTACGGGAAAAACCGGTTTTGCTGTAGGTTAGCAAATAACAAATGACAAGCATGAATATAAACAGTGAATGGGTTGGGTTGGTTGTTTTACCAGGTGTCTGAACTCCACCGAGAGGCAGCCATTGGAGTAGTCCTCAATATCCATAACTTTAGTGTTGTTGGTCAGGATGAAAAACTGACGACTTCTGAGGAGAAGAAGACGGTAAAACAGAAAAAAACTGATTTGACAATTCTTAGTTGAAACCATGCAGCAGTGGCAGCAGAGTGTATGAATTCACTCCAGGAAGTAGTAGCTGAAAGTTTTTTTAGATGACATAATGCAACTGAAGCTGCAGAAATCACACATGTGAAAAGATTCTTTAATCCTAACAGTTATCAAACCTCAGCTATGAGACGTAAACAGGTTGTGTACTGGGAGAGGATAGCCCTCTCCAGCTCATGTATGGCCATGGAAATATTCAAAAAACCAAAATGCAGAAGTTTTGTCATAAAATACATTTGAGTTTTTAAATATTTTGAAAGAAACTCCGGAAAATTAGCGAAAAGAAAGAGAGATATACTGTAAAGTGCACGTCTTAGATGACAAAAGAAATTCACCTAAACTGGATGATGGATTTCAAACAAACATTTTTCCTCCAAACTGATGTGTGGCATTTTACAATTAACCAATTTCTCCAAGCGGTGAAGTCAAGTTTTATAATGCATGTAGTTTGACATGCATGTCAGTAATCTGGTGTAATATAGGCCTCCATTCTTCACACTGACTTGGTACAACATGGCTTCTATCTGCGCTCAAGTTAAACATCAGCAGAACATCCTGTTTCAAAGTTGTTTGTACTCACACTCTGCCGGGGGGGAGGTCCCTGGAGACACACACAAACACACGAATATAAAAAGGTTAGTGCTCAGACAAATTCACCAAAGGCAGGGTATGACTTTAACATTGCAGATAGATTGATAAAGAGATGGAATAGTTATTTAAACTTATATTGTTATAAGAATTTAAAAATAAAAATCTCACTTGTCAAATGTTGTTTTCACTTTCAGCTGATAATCCACCTCTGGAAGTTTAACCAGGAGTCTGGGAGAAATCAGGAACAGAAAAAACTGCTTAACTGAATTCTCAGCCAACACAAATACACATTTTTCACCATGCAATAATACATAAAAAATAAAAAATGTCAGATATTGTTTGATTAAAAAAATCAAGGTATAAACTGGAATGAAACAGAGGGGAAAAAAATCATGGAAATATATCAGGTTACATAATGATACCTGACTTTGGTGGTGAATTGTACTCCAGTCTTGATGATGAGGGGTTTTTGTGGATGTGTGGGCATGCATGGCTGCTTCTCCACCACAAACGAACTGAGAACAAATCACACCTCATATAATTGACAGTTTTCAGTCGACAGTAGCAGCGTTCACAACTAAAAGTACTCGGGGGCACGGCCCTTGCTAACTAAACAGTAGCCACTCGTTTCAGCTTATAAAGTGGATGTGACGATTTATATAGATAGGCGAGTTTTAAACTCCAATTTACAGAGAGAATACATGATTACTTAATGAAATACATCCATGAGAGAATCCTCTAGGAGCCACATCCCCGAGGAGGGAGGTGTCGCCATGACAACAACATCACATGATGAGAAACAGCTAAAGTAAAAGTTCACTTGAAGAACAGCTACTACAGAGACACCAAATAGATGCTGCTAAATAAAGATGAATATAAATACACATAAAACACATACAACTACAACAATACTTCACATGATGTATGTACATTCATATCACTGCGTCCCAAATAGACAAAGCTATAAGACTATATGGCTCAGTTTGCCCAAATAGTTTGAATCTTCAAATAAATATATAATGGAAAATTACATAACAGAAACATTACATAATAGTAACATAATCTACAGTTTTCATCATGCCCGTGAGAGGGCGTTGTGTTTGTCCTGTATTTAGCACCTTTCTCTATTGTACACTGTGCTTCTAGTGCTGTAAGTAAGGGTGGAAGTCGTGATACTCATTTCTATCTCTGTGGGTGTGCTCACCCATCGACGTTCAGTCAAAAGACTGCTTCCTAGAAAGCCTTCATGCTTGGTCGCTGACACATTGCTAGAAGTAACCAACTTCCCTCAGGTGCCGTTATTTAGATGTCTGTTTATGATATTGGAAATAAACTAAATAAAATAAGTACATGTCCGTCATGTTGTGTTATATGCATTTTTTTTTTTTTAAAAGTATGTGTCCACACTGTTGGTTGTGTTTCATTGCCTATGCCGCGTCATGTGATGTTCGGAGTACCTCTTGATGAGGTGATAGATGAGGTATTTAACCCGCTCCTCCATCTGAGGTTTCTGCAGCGGGATTGGGTCGCTCTCATAGGTGACCTTCACAACCAGTTCCCCAAGTTTGTCCAGCTGACGCTTGATCTGGAAGAGACTCTGGGCTGTCAGACTAAACCTGAGAGGGGACAGGTGAGAGGAAGATGAGGAGGGCGAGAGAGAGATTTGATGCTTATTTAATATACCTGACCTTCATATATTATGTTATCAGCACTGACCACATGGTACAGCTGAGGCTGATGGTGACGCTATAACAGTCGTAAGATCATCAAAGTCACTAGTGTTTATGTCTGCACAAAATATTGTTGTTGAGATCATTTAATCTGGATTGTAGTGGTGGACGGACCAACACTGCTAACCCTAGAGCCACAGATCTGCAGTGAGCGCTTTAGTGATTTACTGCTGTGCTTTTATACTAAAGCAACCATTTTATCAGAATGTGGACAGAGCTACTGGTCTTACTGAAAAGAGGAGACCTCCTCTGTTTCCCATAACTAACAAATGTCACCAAGTCAAGATGAGAAAGGGAGAAAAGTGGTATTATTAGAGCATAGTAAATGACAACGAACGGATGAAAGAGTTATACATATTCCCAGAGGAACATCTTTGGTCCCGCTGAAAAGGCCAGCATGCACAGAAAAAGTTTAAATACTCTAGAAGTTAATGAAAGAGTATGTTTTCACAACAGAACATGAAAGGCTCTTCAAACAAAATGAGACTTCTTGTCAGATGACCCAGTTTATTCTGAACTAGGTGTTATGTTGAGCCCTGGTTTTGATTATCAAGAATAACAGTTTGGTAAATGCAGCTACTCAAGGTCCAGCCTACACACTTTACAAGTTAAAGGTCCAGTTTTGGAAAATGTAGCTGATGTTGCTGATAAAAACGAACTCCACTGATCTGATGATGTCACCGGGGTTATCTCGGTTTAGCTTGCCGATAACAGAAAGGCTGTGAAACAAACTGAAGGTGTAGAGACTGAAAGACTTGGCACGGAGTTAAATGAAAAGATGCTCTTGGTTGCATCATGGGTAATGTACGATTCGGCCTCTGCTGCTTTGATTTTGGCCATTATTTTTTAACCTGCGTATTGTGGGTCGCCAAACTTTATAGTTACTACAACACTCAATCGCTGGAGTACTCCTTTAATGTTCCTATAATGCATAACAGTGTCTATCTACATGCCCTCGATATGCTGCACATACTGTATATGTGGGGTATGTCACCTATATAACTTCACTACAGTGCAACATTCTCATAAAGATTTCAGCGGACATTGAGGGACGCTCATTACCAATTCTGCAGCTGGTCCAGGCCGGTGAGCAGTGGACCACCGATGGCGGCGACCTGCTGCCTGCGCTTCCAGTCCTGCAGCTCAGGGTTGAGCTGAGAAGTCATCAGGTCGTCAATCTCTTTGATCACAACATCCATCTTTGACAGGATCTCCTAACAGGGGCCATGAAGAACAGCCGTGATGGTTTGTGAAATGAAAATCATACTATGCAAAGAGTTTTTTTTTTTTTTTGTGCATTCACTTTTACATTTGGAGACATTTAGTTCCTCACATGTCAGCACTTTGCACGATGATACAAATGCATACCTTTCTTTTAAAGTCGAGCCTGTTAAGCATTTCCTGCAGTCTTGTTACTTCTTGTTTCATTATTTCAGAGTTCCTATCTGATGATTCTGACACACAAACATATAGTTATATATAGTTAAAATATATAGTTTGAGCACATTCTTGGGTGTTGGAGGCTATGCATCTTTAAATAGCGCTGTTTTTCACAGCTTCCACATTATAATAGGGCTCACCCCGAGACTGTAGGGTCTTGTAACGGAAGTCAAAGTCGTCCTGCATGTCCTCAATGTATTTCACCGCCTGGTCCATCAACTAGACATAGACAGACACAGTTTTTTTCATTTCATTTTACAGTATGAAACGTAGTGATATCTTTGTATTGATTATTGATATACCCTGACATGACTTGAGTGTTTCAGTTACCTGTACGCTGCCCCTGATGATGCTGACTCTGTTGTCCATGTTCTTCTGCCTCTCAAAGGCCACAGAGTTCTGCAATGATTTCTCCAGTGGACCCTGTTCGCAGATTTTCTTTTTAGACATATTTTTATTCTCTATTAATTTACCAAAGAGATCAAACACTATGTGAACTCCTTGTCTTTTTTTTCAGAATGTAATGTGAGCTTCATTATGGAATGGCTGACAAAATTAGTAAATTATCAGAGGACTCTCATTACTGCCTGAACACACTTACACACTTACTGACATGACACATTGCTAGAATTCATTTTCTTGATGTTAATAAATTATCGCTGTGATGAAAAGCTCCCTTGAGTCTTTAACATACAGTCAGTGTGCTGAAGTTTACGGCCGCGCAAGTGGCTCAGTGAGGCTGTGAGATAATGCCAATATTAGCATGCTTACACACTCACAATGAAAATGATAACATGCTGATGTTTGGCAGGTAATGTTCACAATGTTCATCATCTCAGTTTAGCATGTTAGTATGATAGCACTTAATAATTAGCACCAATTAGCACCAAACCAATACTTTTACATTTATTTGGCCACAAACCAAAGTATCAGACAATTCGAAACTTTGACCTGAAGATGGCATTAGATGCAAAGTCACCAGTTATTACAATGAATCCTCTGAGGACTATGAATGCTTGTGCCAAATCTCATAGAAATCCATCCAATATTTCTCCAAAAGTGATGCACCAAGCAATGGAAAATGCCAACTCTAGAGCCATGCTGAAAGCTTGGCTAAAAACAGACAATGCCCACCTTCCATTAATGCATGTGAGTTAAATGAGTGGACATTTTAGTGTCAGAGGCAGATTTTATAATTAAATCATTTGATTGGTTGAGTTAAACAACAGTGGTCAGAGCCAAAGTACCATCATTTTACCGTGTTGGTAGACAGCATGCTTGGTATAATCGTTGCTTTCCTAACAACACTGCAATGAACACCGATGTGAACTAAAGGGTGCTATCGCAGAACATGGTTAGTTTGCGTTGACATCATGAACACTGTAGTTAATGGAATATGAAATGAAGGACAGTTCTATTTTTAATATCAAAGTTTCACCTTTTCCTCTGAAGTTTTTCTGTTAGCTAACTACAAAAAGCTCCTATTTTTTGGCCTTTAAACTTGGAATAACTGTTTATTTGGTTGTCTATTGTCCTTCTAGCATTGGTTTTGGTCTCTACCAACGCCTGGGGGCAACACCTGCTAATGCTCCGAATGTTTACCAGTTGGCTCCTAACTGTGTCTGTCTGCTGTTTGGTGAAAGTGAGAGTCGACCAGAATAGTAAAGTTGAAGGCCATAAATAATTCTCTGGGATCATCAGTGCAAGTGACTCCAGTGTAATGTGTCCAGTGTTAATACAAAATACTGAATATAGGTGCTAAAGACCAAATCTTATGCAGCTGTAAAACAATTATCAACAAACTATCTGCCTAATATCTTTGAAGACACTGAGGCACTAAAACAGTTTTCTTTGCAGCAGCCTCTCTGGAACAAATAAAAAAAGTGATCTTGTTTATGGTTATTGCAGCAATAAAGCGATTACCGTAACTGCCAGGGATTAGATTACTTTGCCATTCCACACTCTTCCTGGAAGCTGCCCTGATTTACCAGCAGTGGTTGTTAACAAGGAAGCAGAGGGACTTCCCCGCCCCCCTCCGCCCCCCCTGAGGGAGATGCTATGACAAACCTGTTCCTGCATGCAAGCGCTGGAGAGGATACGGCACTCTTCCCTGAGGCAGGTGGAGATGACTCTGGCCATGACAGCAGGGTTGTTCGCGTATTTCACCTGTGGAAGCCACACACACACACACGCACGCACACACACACACACACATGTTTGCATATAAAATGTAGTTAAGCCATGAAAGCAAAACCAGCATGGTTTCACCCTTTAGTCTCGACAGTGTCTGTTATCTTGTTAACCAAAAAAACCAAAGCTCCAGATAAGGAGATAAGGAGGAAATGGTTTTCACAGATAACTGTCTTCTCACAGACATGAGGTTTTTACTGGAAGTGTTTTAATGTACTGAATCAGCAAAGGAATGAGTTTGAACTTGACTCTGGGAAAGAAACAAAAGGACAAAATGAAAGTGAACATAGGACACATGAAGTCAAAGATGTGCACAGATACTTGGAGCATAGCCATATTTTTCTAAAGGTGTGACAGCCTGCAGCTCTAACATTCATTTCCAGGGTATGATCCTTCTTTATAACAGACCATGTTACAAAACAAAATTATAATTAAGTAATGTACACATGAAACTGTAATTGACTGATGAATTACAAGATTGACACTGCTGTAGTTTTCTATTAAAAAATGTGGTTTTATTCATATGGAGTTTGATATTGTTGCTGATTTGGAGTTGAAAATTTGGTTGTAATTGTTTTTAATTAGTATCCCAGCCTTGTTAATAATTATAACCAATTATCAGCCTTTCTTTGAAAAATTGTGTATAGAGTAGTGTTTGCTCCTCACTGTTTTCAGAACAGATTTTTTAAATAGTAGATTGTTTAAAAGGAACAAACCAGAAAAGTATCACTGTACTTCCACAGAGCTGGGAGACTCAAAAAAGACAGATTTAAAAAAAAACAGTCCCTAATATGAGTCAAACTCCAAACTCGGCTGGATTCTACATTTCTATCTATGTCTATATCTACATTATGGATGTAATGCAACCATTATGGATATGATGCAACCAATGGCATCTTTTCATTGGGACAACCCACAATAATAACCCTGGTGATATCACTATGATGCCACAGAAGGCATCACACAGCTATTTCACAGGCTGACCTTTTATGTGGAGTGTCCCCAAACCTTTTTTTATTTGTCTTGTTTCATACATCAAGAGGACTCTGTTCTTTCCGTAAGGTCAGCGTGGCAATGACAGCTCAGAACAGGCTTACATACTAACAAAAACAAAATCAATGTTCTATATTCCCTCAGTGGACTAAACCCTAAAGACACAAACTTTCCCTCAGTCAAACTCCTGCCTCCATAGTTGCCTCGGCATAACCACATGAAGAGTGCTGTGATATTTCACCCATCTGCTCATTTAAAAAAAAAAAAAAAACACTTTGAAAAGCACGAAAAAATTCTGCTGTGGGAAGAGGAAAGTTCTTTCTCTCGCCTCCAGCTGTGACTAAGCTGACATGCATCAGCATCATTTGCCAGAACAATGACTGAGGATGCATCAACACACACCTACACACACACTTTCATTACAGTAACAACCAGAGCATTTAGGCAGGTAGCAGGTTGGTTTATTGTGGTGTCTTTAAAGCTGCTAATCACAAGCTCACTTCTCTTTGTAGTTCAGCACACATGTATTCTGTAGGCATCAATGGTGTTTATATCTTCCTGCAGTGGTGTTTACGCGACACAAATCTAAGTAATCATCCATCAGCTAAACCGACACTACACTGATACTTTCCTGAATTTCTGATAAAGGTCAGTGAATGTCAGACAGACCAAGAAAGGGGGGTTTTCCCTTCAACGATTCTGCTTGAATCTGGGTGATGAGACAAACAAATGAAAGAGAGATTCAAACACGGCTCTGGTTCAAATCTCTCTTGTGCTGTATAAGTCGATGATACAAACTACTTACACATCACAACAACAACAAGCCACAAGCACCCCTGCCTACCACACAAGAGTAACTACTTCCTCTGAGAAGTGTTGACTCTCGACACAGGCACACACACATTCAGACGAACAGGAAACAGCGGTATAAGCCTCACACGGTTCTTCTGCAAAGGTATATTTCTTTTCCAGAATAAAATGTGCTGCTGAGGCTTTTCACGTCAGCGCACTCTGACTTTAACCAAACATCCTGTGCAGCTCCGGGAGCAGCACCTACACTCTCATGAGTTCATCTGGAGATTACCTACAGAATATAATGACACGAAAGACGCCCTCACAAGAAGAACAGACTATCTTTAGTTTTGTGTGAGAGGCACTTGGCCTTTACTCACTCCATTTAACATTTCAGACACAAAACCAAAAGCTTCTTCTCTGAGGTAACGGAGAAAAACAACACAAAAACAGAAACCAGTCACACCTCCAAACTGACTCCAAACTTTAATGTACAGACGATATATTTTACTTCCCTGTCACCTCCAGTACACTTCTCCATTTTAGACTGGTTTTTAGAGCGGTCAGCTTATGGTTGAATTTTTTTGTCCCATATAAAGGATAGAACGTTTCTTTCTGCCTGTCTCTGGTTTTGTAACCTCAAACTTTAAAAAACTTTTTTTTTTTAAACGTGGATCTTATTCCTCCACATATATCATTTAATAGTTGTTTTGTTCTACTCGCTTTGCGCTAATATGTGTAAACGAAACCCATCGTATCTTTCTGCTTTAACACCTTCTTTATTTACTCTTACTACTTTCTCATACAGTGTGTATTGTAGTGAAAGTTGTTTGTGTCATTCATGAAACACTGTGTGAGCATGTAAAATAACAATCAGTATGAGTATCTGAGAAACTTTAAAAACTTGAATCAGAGTCAATCTGCTGCACAACAACAGAAGAGTCCCAGTTGAAAATGGAGTGAGCTCTGAAGTTGACATGACAGGGATTAAAGAGAGGTGACACACCTGTAACTGCTGTTGTATGATTTTCATGTTGTGCCTTTGTAAGAAGTTCTGCTCCTGTGAGCGCACCCTCTCCAACTGGGACAGCAGGTTGGTAAACAGCACCGTCGCCATTGACTCATCGTTAGCTGCTGTGTCCCTGAAAACACACAGCGGCTGATGTTAAGAAGACTCCCGGCAAAACACATGAAGAAGAAGAAGTTAACCTTTTTTTAATACACATAGTACCGACACCTAATGCCTGTTCACAGGTAACTGTATTAAAATAATTTTATTGACCAGAGAGTTGATGAGAGTCAACTGAACACTCATACTCATTGACTCTTTTGCATCTACAAGCCTGAACAAGTGCGGGTGTTTGTTATGAATGCTCGCCTAGCTGCTAGCAAACATGCACATGACATTGGTGTGAACACTAGAGGGCGATATTACATTCACCAGTTTGGAAAGTAAAGGAAAAACAAAGGAATGTTTAAAGCTGTAGCCACTAAGGTGCAGCAAAACAAGCTGAAAACACATTACCTGACAAACAAAGTAGCAAATAGTTGCGTCTTTACACATTCAACATACATAGAGCAACATTACAATTTGGACTCTAGTTTCTGTCCGTTACTCAGTCTCCTGATTTGATCCCCATTATCTGGGGGAAATTTCTGGCTCCTCAGCTGCCAAATGCTCCACTGTGATCACCAGCTAGTCGCTAACCTTGTCTGCTGTCTGAACAGGTAACGTGCAACAGGTATGTCACTGGCTTTTCTGACTGATCACTGACACCAGATGTCTGCGAGTCAAAGTTGATGACAGTGAAGTTATGGACTGTAAAACCAAAACAATGAGCTGAAAGATGCTAAAAAAGTGTGTGTATGGGAGCTTCAGAGTTGGGTGTTGGGTGACTCCTTTCACATTACACACCATCATTTGATCCACTGATAAGCCAAAAATATCGACTTGTGGAGCATTAAATGAAAGTCTGATGTCAATCCGATAATTAATGTCCCAATAGAATCAAAGAGAATGCTAGCCTGTGTGCTTTGGTGAGTTCTTACAGATGTTGTTTCCTAATCAATAAATTCTTTGACACACAAGTATTGTGGAGGTAAGTGTCAACTACTCTGCACCACCTACACAGATCCCCCTCCTGTTGTGCCTTTCCAAGAATATTTATATGTAGTTCCACAGAAGGATGGGTCAGGCATCTCTACAGTAGGCCTACATTTTAATTTAAAGTGTCAGTTCACCCAAATTGTAAAAATACATATCTTTATATTTTACCTCCAGTGTCAAGTAAGTATAGTTTTGAGGTTGTTGGGTTTTCAGTTATCTGTCTCTGAGATATCTGATTCTAACACATATCACACAAATTTCACTACTAGTAAAAAATTTTGTATTTTTGGAATTTGGCTGATATGATTTTTAAAACAACAGAGAGAGAGAGAGAGAGAGAGAGAGAGAGAGAGAGAGAGAGAGAGAGAGAGAGAGAGAGCGAGAGCAGGACTCACCAGTCCTGAGACTCGATCCAGCTGGCCAGACCCTGTCGGATGTCCATGGGGAAGTTATCATCATACAGATAATCCACATGTTCCAGGAGCCTGATCTCCAGCTGCTGAATCTGCTTCCACTGGCTCATGCTGCGGTGCGCACACGCGGTACAAAACACGCGCACAGCCCGTTATCACCTGGGTTTAACCGACCAAGCAGCAACTCATATTGTATTCTATCATTAATTAAATTTCATATCTATTAATTGTAATGATTAATTTTGTAGTTGAAATCTCTTTTTGTAGTATTTGTTACCTGTGACGTCTCTGCGCTGCTTCCCGTTAGACACATTCACCATGTGCACTTGTTTCCCTCTTTGACTTTCGTTTTTTAATGTGAGTCTGTTCAGGAAGCGCCCTCATTTACACCACAGGCACTGCAGCGTCCTGTCAGGTAGCCTCTTCAGGAAACCCCGCCCCCACATGCACACACACATGCGCGCGCGCACACACACACACACACACACACACACACACACACACACACACACACACTCCTGTGTATGAGGAGAGAGATGAAGAAACTAATACTTACCGGTAATACGAACACGCAGCTCAGAACTGGGATTGTTGTCACATGGCGCAGTGGGGCCACTTTTACTGAATTCTTTAGAAATGAAATAGAAACCAGGTGATCCTGGTTGTTATGTAACTGCCAGGACAGTACATGCTTTAAGGATTAATCAGTGTGGTTAATAAGGAATTTCACTGTTTTAGTAGTGATTATCATATGAAGTCGAACGTGCCACTCTTGTTTATTTTTTTGTTTGTTTATTGGTGAAAAAACAGAAAGTGACATAGAAAGCATTGTGACGATAAAACAGATTTTAGGAGTGTGTGTGCGCGCGCGCATGATATGATGTTCTAATGAAAGTTGATCTATACAATAACAATAATAATAATGATATTGATAATAATTATAATGCTAACAATGATATTTAATAATAGTAATATAATAATGATAATATATGATAATAATAGTATAATACAATAATTATGTGATACTATATAATAATGATAATCATGATGGTAATTATAATTAACATACCACTCTTGTTAATAAAACTAAACTAAACTAAATTTGACTGAACTTAATTTCTGTCAACAACTTAAAAACTGTTATTTGTTTTTATACATTTAAAAAACAGCATTAGAAATGGGCAAATATTTGTTTGTGTAAACATTAACACTGTGTAAGATATGCTAATAATGTGACCTAAGGGAAGCATATGAAGCAAATAGTATAGGACCTAAGATGGAGCCCTGAGGTACACCACAGGAAAGAGCAGCAGTATCAGGCCTTTGGGGACCAAGCACACAAACTCCTATCTGAGAGATAGGAGGAAACCAGTTGAGGGCACTCCCAGAGACACCCACCTACTGTCTCTCAGTCTGTCATCCGCAGTGTCTAAAGCCGCCCACATCATCATACCTCTTTATGTCACTGGAGGTGCTTAGTAGAGCAGTTTCAGTGGAATGCCTCTGACGGAAACCAGACTGGAGTTTATCTGAAATGTTGGTTGTTGTTGTGCGGTCAAAACAGCACTGGACTATTGGGCAACAACTTCTTCTGAAATCTTTGAAATAAAAGGCAGCTTCGATATGGGCCTGTATTTATTTAGAAAAGATGAATGAAGGTTTGATTTTTTCAGAAAAGGCTGAATAACTGCATGTTTAAAATAAAATAGGACACAGGGAGCTGTTTATAATGGAGCATCTATTCACAGTGAGACATCAACAGGACTGGAGGAGGATTTCAATCTTCCCTCTAGCTCAATGAGGTCTTCTTATCACTGTAAGGAGTCATAGAAAGTAAAAAAAGTAGGTTATCTGAACAACAAATAGTTCATTATTAGTTGATAGAGCCTAATAAAAAAAATATGTGTCTATTGAAGCGTATTGCATTCACCAAAGAGGTTAAATGACAATGTCTTCTCAGAGCAGAATCATGACATTTCATTGACAGATTCATAACTGTAAAGGTTAACTAATAGAAAACAGATGCGCTGAAGTATCATATGTGTGATTTTGGGTAACCACTTATTTTTGTAAAGTTGTTATATTTATATGACAATATCACATGCAGAATTGTTGAGGTTATAATTAATCATGTATGTATGTTATTTTAAGAGGCACTGGCAATTGTAGAAAGAAATAGTAAATCCTGTGAAATGGTTTTGTTTTGTTCTTTCAAGGGATGTGTAGATAGAAAAGTTTAAACGTTGCATGAACAACATATGAAAGTTCACAAGATGACATAGGTGTTAGAAACAGGAAACTAGGATATAACACCAAACATACACTATGACAAACCACACACAAGCTTGTTCCTCATTTTAGAATGTGTTCAAATGAATAAGTATTTATGCCGATGGTTTTTCAATTTTAACCTATTTCACCTTAGCAACAGTAAAGTCATAGAAAGTATAAAAACAGAATCTACTAAAAAATTGCACAGTGCAGTACAGATTAATGTCTTTTTGTACCTCTTGTGGATTTTTTAAACAATATAAATCCCTTATGTTCATGCTTTCATATACATCACAAGATGACCACAGTACGTCAGGCTGAGTAACTGTGTCTTAGGGACAGTGATGACGCTCCACAGGGGACTGTTCTGGCTCCGGATGACACAGCTATTGTGGCATGTGGTGTCTCATCTCACTGCGCTGAAGGAAAGAGGGGTTCAGGAGATCCTTTGTTCCCACTGCCATCAGGCTATACAACACCTCAGCCAAAGGATGTGGACTAATCTAATTATTATTGTTTATTTATTATTAACTGTTTTTATTACTATCAACATTGAGATAATGGACACATGAATTTCCCCTAGGGGATAAATAAATTATCTATCTCATATCTGTACCTGCAATATACAGGAAACCCAGCAACTGTAATATCCCTATCTTCTGTTATCTCCCCTCCCCTTCACTAGACCAGCCTCACCTCCTCGCTGATGGAGCCCCTCTGTTCTATTTTCAAGAGGTGGGTGGATTACCTGAAACTCTACTGGAAAGGGAAAACATATTTAGCTGAGATAATGATGAAA
Organism: Seriola dumerili; assembly: GCF_002260705.1. Classification (NCBI taxonomy): domain Eukaryota; kingdom Metazoa; phylum Chordata; class Actinopteri; order Carangiformes; family Carangidae; genus Seriola; species Seriola dumerili. The sequence continues at coordinate 1,344,924 of NW_019174307.1, read as the reverse complement.
ACAGCAGATTTAATTTAATTTAATTTGATTTAATTTCATTTCATTTCATTGAATTTCATTTTATTTTATTTTATTTTATTTTATTTTATTTTATTATTTTATTTTATTTTATTTTATTTTATTTTATTTTTTATTTTATTTTATTTTATTTTATTTTATTTTATTTTATTTTATTTTATTTTATTTTATTTTATTTTGAGTCCACACTTTACCATCCACTTCAGCAGGAGGCAGAAAAGCGTCTATAACATGGCTCGCCAAGTGGTGAATGGCAGTGAATGAACCGGAATAAACACAACGAAGAAGAAAGGTCAACGGTCAGAGGTGAAAGTTGACTTCAGCAAAAACATGGTAGAACACGGGGATATCCGCGTGGTTCACCGAGGTGGCAGTAAAATAAACTTCAGGGGGCCTGTCATAAGCAATGATTCAAGGTTAGTGTGTGTTTTCAACCCCATAATATTTGACTTTTCGTGGAAGAGATTCGAGCAGTTTCTTGCGCTTTTATGAGCCTGATAGCTAACGCTGGTGCTAGCAGTTAGCGTTAGCAAGCTGCTTGCTAACAGTTAATATTTCTGCTGCTGTTTACAGTTATCACCAGCTTGTCCCACCTTTGCAACACCCTGTGTCGGCAATTTAATGTACACACCTTACCAACAAAAACATAACTGTCTTCAGTCCGTAAAGTATAAAGCTCTTGTGTAATAGATGTGGTTTACGTTACTGCAGTTTCCTCCTGTGTGCCTCGGGAGAGTGTGTGAAGGTGTTCAGCACCTCCACAGAGGAGTGTATCCATGACCTGCGGGGACACACGGACCTGGTGACTGGTGTGGTGCTCAAACCCTCTAATCACCTGCAGGTAAACCCATCTCACCACACAATTTATTAACAGCTCTACCTTACCCCCATTAGAAGTACTGCTAACTCGCCTTGAAGAGGACTTCTTCTTACTAGTGTTTAAAGCTAGTATAAGTATAAGCACAGAAGTACTAACCTGTAAGTCTACTCACAGCTATGAAATCAAACTGTATGTTATTATAATGGAAAAGTGACGGTGTGGGCTCCTAAATCTTATCTTGTCAATATAAACACAACTCACCAACCAGCTCCTCTCCAGTGTAGTGATTGTTTTCTGAACAAGCACTATTTGTTTGGATTAAAATTTTTCCAATGGTTTCCTGATAGCATAAGCGTCCTAGTGTAACTTAACTTCATGTTAATTTATTTGTTCATTATTTTCTATGATTAATTCTTCTTGACTTTGAAAATTTAGCTTTGTCTGAGAAATAGCCCAAAACCCAAGGATATAAAATGTCCAATTGTATAACAAAGAGAATAGCAGCAAATTGTTCCAGAAAATTTGAAACCAGGAAGTGTTTGGCCTCCTTAATGGCTTAATCAATAACTATAATAAAATTAATTGCTAATTATTATGAATAAATTATCAAAATAGTGCACAGTTATTCTGTTAAACATTTTAGTAATTAATTGGCTAATCTTTAGCACCAATAAATTGTGTAGATCCATCTATGGTGAAAGACGAACTCAATAGCACATGTACTTAAGATTTGGTGTGATTTGATGAGGTTATGGAAATGTCTGCTATTAATGTCATTCACCTTGGCAGCATGTCTGTAGTTGTCACAACGTAAAATACATCTTTTTTGCCTACTGTTGTCATGTTGTTTTCCATTTTGACAAAATGCTTTTTTTCATAATCACTAGGCACTCCACCTCACCATAACGTTTTTTAAATTCTTGTTTTCCTGTATTTTTTTTGTCATGGCAACACATCTGTATCTAGTTAAACTCAACCAGGGCCAGGTCTTGCTGTGGCGAGCTTTTATTAAGCAATACTGGGGTTTGGGATAAACTATTGCTGTATTCAAATATTAAATTTGAATAAAGCTTGCAATATAAAATATTTGAAATGCATTTCTTTCAGTGTAACCCCTGAGGCAGTGTGTGTGAAACTATGCTCTAAAACATCCACACATTACATTTCTACTCCTGTGCTGATGTGTTCCTGTTTTATTGCAGGTCTACTCTTGCTCAGCAGATGGCACTGTCAGACTCTGGGACTTCACAGATGGCATCCTTATTAAGGTGCAGCTTTATTCATGCATTGTTTTTTCTCCAGTTTTGTGGCTCATCCCTATCCAGCACTGACACGCACATCCTGCACATTTTTTCTGAATGAATCTGAATCACAGTTTACCTCTATATTTACATCTTAGCGTAACGTGCAGTGACATAGTAGTGAAGGACTGGTGGTTAGGGATCAGTTTGAGAAAGGGTCAGTGTTGTCTTTTTCTCTGAACACCACGTGTGACAGCTGTGTGATCTCTTCCAGACTTATGTTATTGGATACCCAATTTACTCCATCTACGCATCTGCAAACCATGAAGGAGTCATCTTTATCGTTACCCCCACACTGAGTGACAAAAGATCTGGTAGGTTTGACATCTGTTTTATCTGTGATGGTTTTTTGAGTTTGATACCTACATTATCTCAACATCTCTGACACCCTATGTGCTTTGCCAGAAGAAAATGCCAGTGGATCATTTTAATGTTTCTCACTTCAGTTCAAACCCAAAACCATAAGCAATTACTGAGCAATCATTGAGCTTCAAGACCAAATGATGAGAGTAATAAATGATAATGCTGAAACTGCAGAACTAGGCTGGCTGTTTTTAGAAAGCTTCACACCACTTCCTGTTATTCACACAAAAAACAGTGATTTTGTTTGTTTTTTAATGACAGGAATGTTTGTTGTAGAAAAAATGAGACCGTCCTGGTAAAAACTGAATCTGCATACATGACTATCTACTACATTATATTATTTTTACCTGTAGGAGGCGCCAGATACAGAAAATGGCAAATTGTTCTCATGGGGGTTTTTAACATTTGCAAAGTAGGAACTGGGTAAGAGGTCAGTGGGTAAGAATGTGTAACAGGCTGATGTTTGACTGTGTGTGTGTGTGTGTGTGTGTGTGTTTGTGTGTGCGTGTGCGTGCGCGCAGAGTTGTTCCAGCTGGTTGCGGTACATCTGCCGCAGAGCGGAGATCAGCTGGTGGAGGCCCGAGAGCTCTCTGCTGTGCTCAGTGACGTCAGCTCCAACCCAGCAGCCATTGCCTTTGGTAGAGAGGTATGCACACACAACTGCTGTCACCAATACACCATCTTAAACTGTTACTTTCCCAAAACTGATATCTCCTGCTTGGCTAGTTTGCTGACAGGTATTGGTTTGAAAGCTTGTTGACTTTATCAGACTTTCCTCTGCTGTGCCAGATTACAATTATCCAGTATTTTTTTTACCATGAGAATTATCTATAGAATCAGTTCAAGTTGTATCTGTCCTCAAAAACCCCAGTACAGCCCAGTGGGTGCATTGAATTGAATAACTGTAAAATTAACTTTGGATACTTGTTCTTTATCCCGTAAAAATAAATATATAGCGACACCTATATGTTTATTTCAACTTCAAATTGGCACCAGCAATTCTTCAAGAAGAGGTTTCATGTGCAGATCCTAGATCAGCCACGATCCAGCTTGTATGTGATAATAACCAAATGTTATCGTCTTCACAGGGGGAATTTATTGCTTCAGCTAAAGGTCTGCAGCTCGAGGTCTATTTCTTCAAGAAGCAGAAGTCATACAGGTGAGCCAGTGCATCAGTTACCAAGTGTGGAGATGGTTCATTAGACACAAAATGTTGTGGAGACCAAGGGTGGAGTTACCATATGTGACAAAGGTTGTGAATCATAAAACCCATGATGTTCACAAACCCACATTTGTCCACAAAGCCCTGAGGATGTTTAATAAAACCGCATATCTCTTCTTGTGTGGGTTGCTAGGTTTCCCCTCAAAGAAGACAACAAGAAAGGAGGGAAGAACACGTACACCTGTGTTGCCTGCCACCCACAAGATGACTGCATCGCCACTGGGCATGAAGATGGCAAGATTCGTTTGTGGTGAGTGTAGTGACAACATGGCCTTGAAGCATATACACTCCCACCCAGTGTGTTGATAGTTTTGAACAATCATTTAGACTAAAAATCTGCTGCGCATTTATTTTTTTTAACTTGACTATTTTGCTGATATGTTATATTATATTTATAGCAGTAAATTCCCTTTTTTTTTTTTCTTTGTAAAGCAACTTTTTAGTTCTTTGGTTGGGGCGGTGTGTGTATACGAAGTGTATGTACAGAGTTCTTCAGATGAAGGTGAAACTTTATTAGTGTAACATGACTGTTTATCCTTTCAGGAGAAACTTCAACCACAAGAAGGAGTACACATACTCCACTCTGCACTGGCATCACAGTGCTGTCAGCTCACTGCGCTTCACTCCAGAAGGTACACACATTTGTACACGTCATTTGTTGACTGACCATTTGTTCCTTTTCTTTCCTAATATGTTATGCAGGAAAGTGGAATCAAGTCTGCGTTTCCCATAGTATGCTAAATATTAGCTACCAGTTCTTCAGAAGCTCATATTTATTTATTTTTGAAGAGAGAGGCATCAGTGCCCTGTTCCTGCCTCTGTATGGATTTCTGGTTTGTTTGACAGGCACCAACCTGCTGAGTGGAGGTGTGGAGTCTGTGCTTGTCCAGTGGAGATACAACCAGGAGAGCCAGAGGGACTTCTTGCCCCGCCTGGGTGCTGCCATCACACACATCACCGTCTCACCTGATGGAGCACTGTTCTGTACCTCACACAGTGACAACAGTAAGGAGCTTTTCCCTGTACTGTGCACTCAGATGAAACACAGACACACAGAGTGATTTTGGTAACAGTGGAAATAGTTGCGTGTATATTATTAGCATTTTAAGAAGTTTATTTTGTACCTAAGAACTCACATCTGTGTCACTGACTGAGCAGAGAAAGGTGACACAAATGGAAGCAATGACTGCAGCTGTGAAATGTTTACATAGGCTTCATGCAAAGTTTTTATTATTAATGGAAAGCTGACTTCAGTCTCCTCCTTGTTCTAGAGATCACTGTCATCCAGAGTTGTGTTAAAGTATCAGCCGTCATTCAAGGCCTGGTCAAAGGTGAGTACAGACTGTAGGTGGCAAGAGCACGTACACTGATAAACATGCTGCATAGGGCTCATACACAAACGTTTGACCATTATCGAAGAAGCTTTTAATTCACCAGTATTCTCATCTTAAACAATAAACCACTCACACAAGTTGCTGACACTGTAATAGTGCAGGGTGTTGAAAATTAACAAATACCTCAGTTTCAAATGACTAAATTTGTTTCTAGACAACACATCAGAGAAATTAACATGAGAAATAAAAGAACTCAAACAAAGCCCTGGCGAAGGATCACCATGAAAGCCCCAATTAACAAGAGTATTAACAAGAGTGTTAAATGGAAGTCAAAGATCTTATCACTGTTAGGATTATTGTACAGTCAGAGTGAAATGAAAATTACTTTTTTTACCTTGTCACCAAGTCTTTTATGTCAAGCCTTTTATTAAAGGGACTATTTGTAAGTTTTGCTAATCTATACATAGCTAACATTAGCATTAACAGCTGTGAATTTACCAGTCTAGAAGAAACGTGAGTTCAGCATCAAACTTTGTTCTTTTACTCACCAACAGCTGTCTCCAGATGTGGAAACAGCACCAATGTTAACTTTTTTCTCTATCACTTCTTTTCTTCTCAAGTCAGCATGCTAACCAGCTAGCTCCGGCCCAGTCGGACCGTCTTGTTCATCTTTTCTTGGTATCGTAAAGTGATGACACTTTACGATACCAAGTCACTGTAGCGTCCAATCTGCCCTGAAGATGGTAGTGCTGCTCAGAGGACGTGTTATAACCTCTCGGCTTGTAAACTGAAACTCTTGGCAAGCAACAATCACCAGCACCTGCAGCAAGAAACCACAGTCAGCGGCAGAGAAAACCTTTAACAAGAAACACCTTGTATTGTATCACATTGGCTTAGTGGGAAACAAAAGTCTTTCGCATCAAATCTTTCTTTCCTCATGTGACATATCAAAAAGAGAAAATAAAATGTTTGAATCTGCCAGGTTAAAGGAAGCAGCTGATTTTCACCTCTCTCTGTTCCGGTGCAGGAGAAAGTGTCAGGACCGACTTGATGGTGGACCCACACAGCAAAGCCATGGTGTTGAACGGCAGACCAGGCCACCTGCAGTTTTACTCCCTGCAGAGAGACAAACTGCTGTACAATGTAAGCACTCTGCTGTATACACTGAGCTTATAATATCACACACACACCAGACCATGTGAGTTTGTGGATTATTTTCAGAGGTTTTTATTGACGTAATGCTGTATTAGCTCCAGAAACTTTATAAATATGGATAGAAGTATTTCAAAACAACAGCAGAAATGTCTGTGGATGGAAATACAAATCCACTCTGATCCACAGACTCACTTAACAACTCTGCCAGCTACACCTCAGTTTGAATTGGCAGTAATAGCTAAATTCTGAGGTCATCCTCTGTGTTTTGTGCAGCTGGACATCGTGCAGCAGGAGTACATTCATGAGTCGGGCCTGCAGCAGTTTGAGGTGGTCAAGGCGGCCTTCGATACCTCTGGAAACTGGCTAGCAACAGTGGAAGAAAGAAAACAGAAAGATGCTGACCTGGAGCTTAATTTAAAACTGTGGGCATTTGATGAACAAACACAGAGGTACAGATGTCTAAAGTTTATCTGATGTTTCTATTTGCTCATTAATCAGTATAATTCAGTGGTAGACTGGCCAAAAGTATTTCTGAGTTTGTAGTTCAGTCCAGTCCAGTAGTGTTTTTTCTTGGTGTAATAGCAAAGGTTAAATAATAGTTTCTTTTTTTCTTGATCCTCAACCACCACCCTGTGACATGCTCTCTGAATCACTTGCAGTTTTGTGCTGAACACGACCATCTCGGCCCCCCACGAGGCCCGGATTACAGCCATGTCCTTTTGCCATTCCGCTGACAGCCAGACCACCATGCTGGTCTCCACCAGCAAGGACGGACACTTCAAAGCATGGCAGCTGGCCGCACCAGCCCACACAGAGGGTAAGCACTCAGGCTCTGTTTCTGACAGTCCATTCTACCAAAAGGCAGAGTTCGGCTGAGCTGTTGACCAGTGGTAATATTTACTCTGCTCTTTCAGCACAGTTACAGGCTTTGACTTTTCTGATTCTTGGTGTGCATCTCCAATTTACGGTTCAAAAACTATGTGTTCTTTACAAGTTAATGATCACTGAGGAGCATGCAGAGCTTTATGTGAGGATGTGGGATTTGAGTATTTAACCTGTAACTGTAAACCTGCAGTGCAGAACGTTTGTCTCCCCCTTCTGGCAGTGAGAGTAATTACACAAACACTGTGGACACGTGCCTCGCTCCAAGAAAATAATCCATTATTTAGGTAGAGTAAATGTTATAGCTACATACCAATCCAAGAGCAGTAAGGTGACATCTGTCTGCTCTCAGTCTCTTCTTTCAGCGCTCTCCAATGAGGAAAGGCACAACAGTGGCAATCCATGTTTGTCCTTGCTGTCAATCGCTTTCTTTTTTAGACTGAAATCCTTCCTCTGGATGCCAAGTTTTTTTTTTTTTTTTTTTTTTTTCTGCAGCAACAAGTTTTTTTCTTTTTTTTATGTTTTTTGAAAGTTTTACAAAAATGACGTTTTTCCACCATAGACTCCCAGCTGCTGTAGCCTACTCCATCTCTGTCGCTACAGCTGCTCCACATTGCTGGTTGCTTCTGGTTGGCCATCGCAGGAATGTCACCACAGACACCATATTTAAAACTGTGGTATACTGCAGAATACAGAGACTTACCTGGTTACTGATTGGGTCAGTCAGCATTGTGTGAACTTGTTTTAGAAGGTCTTGTATGAATGTAACAGACTTTCATTCATATGTAAAAGTTCCAAACTCCAGCTTTAACCACAGAAGTCCATGTTCTTTTTCCAGCATTAAAGTATGATATTGGGAAATGCACCATTTAAAATACAGCAAAAACAGCAAAAAGGTCACTGCAAAAATACAAGCCTGTATCTGTAAAGTTGACAAAACCAAAGTACATTTTCTCTCTCTATCAATCACTTTTCTTTGATCTAAATGAAAAACATCATATGGTCAATTTATAGGTCATTAAACGTATTATTTTAAACAAATATCAGAGTAAAGAATAGTAAGACGGCTGTATATATTACCTCAACATTTTAGTTTATCCAATCAGTGTCATGCAGGGGATGCTTTTATCCAAAGTCCTTTGAAGAACCATGATTTTGCACATTTTAAGTCTCGGATATCAGTAAGAATCAAACCACACGGTTGGTGCCAGGCTCTACCCTTTTAGTTTCTCGAAGCATCAATTGAGTTTAAGGCTTTCGCCAAATTAGGAGGCATTTCTAACTAATCTAACACTCTCTGTGTCTGTCTCCCCCTCTCCTTCCTCTTGAACGGGTCCTTAGATGAAGGTCCTTCCTGGTCGTGTGATTTTGTGGGAGCCTATCACGCCCTGGTGCCCGAGTGCTGCAGTTTCTCTGCCGATGGTTCTTTGTTGGCAGTCAGCTTTCAGGAGGTGGTGACTGTGTGGAGCCTGTCCTCCTGGGAGCTCCTGACAACTCTGTCCCAGCCGCCAGGAGCGATCAGGTCAGAGCGTATATATACATGCACACGAACACCCACAGGTTCAGCAGAGCTGGGTGTCGAACCTTGATACTTATAGCACTTATTTGGTTATGTTTGCAGCACTGTTGACTATTGAAAATGAGCATTGAATGATTGGTCAGCTTCTTTATATTGCCATCCTCCTGTACAGCTGTACGGATTAAAGAGTAATACCCTTTCACAGAAGGGTGAAAAGTTTTTTTTTTTAATGGAATGCAATGTCAAGTCAAAGCATTATTTTAATATCTGTACTAAAATGCAGATATGCAGCTATCACTGAGCAAGGAACTAATGAGCAAGATTAGTACAAACTGTTATAACAGGTACAGAGTGGATAAAGGGACGTCAAGGCCTCACATTCAGCTAAAAAAAACAATGGGATAACATCTGACACGACAAAACACATAAACTTAACATGTTAAAGTCACAACACACACACACATACACACACAGATTCACTGAACAGTTGGCTGTTGTAGAGTTTGGCTGTTTGCCGTCGAGGCCCCTCAGTGGTGGATGTCTTTGAGCAGTTAAATGACCTCTTTAACACACTGGCTGAGGTCCAGGGCGTTGTTTATCACAGCAGAAAAGAAATGTTACAGCCTGAGCTAAAGAAGTGCTGCCTGTCAGCCCACTGAACATGGGGAAAGGCTGCAAGTTTCGCAACATTGCTGGAGTCTCACAAATTTTGGCAGGTCAGTGAGGACACACAACTGCTGTTGCTAGTTTCTGTACCACTTTTCTGAAATAAGCCCAAAACAATGATTCAGCCTTTATTATCTTTGCAAGAAAAACAAAAGAGAGATGACTTGCAGTTTATCTTAAAATGAAGGACCTGGCAGAGATGAGCATGAGGAAAGGAGACTTATTTTAACGGTCGACGGCGGTAGAAAAGGTCTCACTCTGAAAACTCAATCACACTCAGAAAACCTTTTCATATGAGCAAGATGTTTCCTGTGTAATTTGGGAGCTGGAAGGGAATTTGTGAGTAATAAGGCTTCAGAGTTGAACGTGGGGGAAAGTGGAAGATGTTAATGGTCAGCTGTTTTGACAGCTGCCCAGTGCCCCTTACATAACTACCACCTATGGATGTGTAGAGCTGGGTCAATTGCTTCACCTCCAACCTCACCAACCTTCCTCTCTTTACACGTAACTTCAGGGATTAATAATGTCTTGGCTCACTGATAAAACAGATACAATTGACCTGACAGGAGTAATTTTTATCAAGAAAAGTAATTAATACATTTTTTCCTGGGAATGTCACAGACGTGCTTATATGATATGTAGAAGGCAGCATTGTGCAGTCTGAAAGGCAGGCAGTTATTGATTCTTGGTGGGTGTTCAGACCCTGCTTACATGTTCCCATTTGAACCCCCCAAAGCAGAAAACTCTTCAAAAGCTAATCCTGTGAAATATGTGTGGTGTGTGGAGCTCAGTGGCTGAAGGGTCGGGGGGTGGGGGGGGTGCACTTGGGATTTTTTACAGTAACAGGAAAACTAAAGGGACCTTTTTTTTTTTCCTCCATCAGGGATCTTTGCTTTGGGCGACTAAGCTGCTCCAAGTATCTGCTGGGAACCACTGCGAGCAACCTGCTCTGCTGCTGGAACCTCCTCACCTGCTCCTGTAAGGCCACCTCTGTGCATGGCATAAACAAATCTGCATTAATCAAAGTTTTTATTTTAATTTGTCCATGCAATTAACCATACTTTTTCTTTTCCTGTTTTGCTCTGTCTCCTGTCCTCTCTGGCAGTGGAGTGGAGCACCTCCATGGACATCAGCCTGTTGCTGGCCGACCCCCTCTCTGAGAACATGGCTGCCTTCTGCTGTCAGGCTGGATGCACCGACTGTAAGCTGCCCAAATCTGCGTTTCCAAGTTGGAATCACATGTCAAACCACACAGAAAATAGTTTTTGAAAATCAAATTTAAAGCCCCAGAAACCATCTCTGAACAGGATAATATACTTGAATATTGTAGCACAATGTCACAGGCAGTCCAAAGAAAGGAAATCCAGTTTCCCTTCACTCTGTATATTGTTTTTGTTGCTGTGTATTCTTAAGGGCATACAGACTATAAATGCAGTGCTTTACTCCACAAGAATGAATTAAACGGTCTAAAGCAAGTGTTCACAAAATCAAAAAAAAGTTCTCTTAAAAGTTTTAAGATATATAAAAGTTAATGTATAACAGGTTGGTCATTGGTTTAATGACCAAATAACAATAATGTTAGTTCTGGCATCTGTTGTCACTGTGCCAGGCCGTTGACTCTTTTTACAGCCGTCAGCTGAGATCAATGTGTCCTTTGTAATGTTTTTTTCCTCCTTCTGTGTTTCAGTGTTTGTCTTTAAGCCCAGTGAGCCTCGGCCGCTGTTTTCCCATAAGGCCGTGTGTTCAGGGAAGGTGACTCGTGCTGTCTTCGCCCCGAGGGAGGAGATACTGGAGAGCTGTGAGGAGACAAGCCAGTGGCTCAACCACTCACAGCTCTACTTCCTCACTCAGTACATGGTAAACACCACCAACGCAAAACAGATTTTATATTAAACTTGACAATAAAGGCGAGATTTAAACAAGAGATTTGCTCCCAAAAAAATACTCAAAAATACAGTATGTGGACACACCTTTCTGCATTTTGTCCACACAACCTTGTCCAGATGATAAAGTATATTCATTTGACACTTGAAACCCAGCTGATCAGATTTTATCTTTTCTTCACTGTGCCTTGGCATTTTTAGGTTTACAGTAACTGGTTCAAAGGGGTGTTGCACTTAGGTTGATATCATTTTGTTCTTTTGTCTTCAGGTGCTTAAGACTGCAGCCCTGAAACTTAATTAAAACAAAGATGTGAACAAAATTTATCTTGAGCAGGAAATGGGTGAATTCATCCGAACCAAATGAAGGCAAAATAAACCTCAAGTCTGTTTCATGTCTGCTCTCAGCCATCCTTATGTGATCTGAATGTCAAGGTTATTATCATGAAATAGTAGTAACAATGTGACGTTGGGAAAATGTAACATTAACACAAAAAGAACTTTGTTCTGTAGCACATTCAAAGTGTGTTATTACTGTGCTCATGCTGTTGACTGATGTGAACTTTCCTGCAGGACCTCATGACGTTCACCACCAAGGCAGAAGAGGACAAACTGATGGCCTCCAGCAAACAGGTACAGTCACCTGTGCACCAATCACAGCTCAGCGTCAGTGGGTTGTTGGCACTTTTGGCCTTGGGCTCAAAGACTCAAGGTGTTGCATAGTGAGGATGTTTGCAGCTGTGTTCTGAACTCTGAAAGGACCAAAGTTGACATCTGAGAGTCAGCAGCTGCTCATGCCTACAAAGTGCAACATGCCAAAACTTAAAAAAAAAAAGAGAGAAAGAAAACTGTGAGCTGGACTGACCCCTGTATTCAGATGTTGCTAAAAAACATCAGTGCTGAAGATGTACCTCCGTCCCACCTCTCAAAACTATTGACCTGGGTTCATTTTTGTTAATGTGAGACATTTCCTGTTTTCCCTGACATTGTTATGATTATTTCCCCCCCCCCTTAAAGCTTGTGATTGATGACAGCGTCGCCATGACACCCTTCTACTTGTTGTTGGGGAAACACCGGCAGCAGCAGCAACAGGAAAATCAAGATGCACTGAGCTCCCTGTCTGCTGAGAGAACACCTCTGCCACAGGGATCTGTTGCTATTAAGGAGGTCAGTAGTTCAGCCCTGCGTGTTTTCATACAGCTCAGTATCACAAATGTCCCTCGGGGACACGATCTGTGCAGCATACGGTACCCTCTGTCCTTTGACTGCTTCAGGTTCACTTTGGGTTGAATATAAGCTGGTTCATCTATTAAGAGGTTCAGACTTTTTGTGAAAATGTAAATATAAGGACATCTTTTGTTGTTTTTTTAATATTAAACCTTTGCCTCTTTGACAGCTCCTGCAGACCCCAGCCCACGTCCTTCCCTCCACCTCTTTCCTCTGCTCCATGTTTGTACAGTCTCTGCTCATCTCCGTCACAGACTCCAGGTCAGTAGTCCACTGAGGCCGTCAAGCTCCAGAAATTCCACAAATTCTGAATCTGTGTCCAATTATTTGTTAATGAGTCAGACAGTAAAAGCAAATCAAGCCCTAACACAGGGTGGATAATGACCATTTACAGTCACAGTGGTTAATTCTAACTTGTTTAATGTGGTTTTCCTGTTTCAGGGTAAATATGTGATGTTGTAATATATTTGATGCCTCACTAACTTCATGGCTGTGGGTCAGATAATGTCAGCGTGAGTTGACAAAGCACTGCTAGAATTGAGGCTCCTCGTGATTCAGCAACTTGAGATCCTGGCTGACATGGTGCACATGGGAACATGTTCTTGTTTATCTCCAAAAATATGCAGAGTCACGTAAACCTTTTTTTTTTTTTTTTTCCATGTGTGCTCTCATGGCCTCAGGGAGGAAACCAAACATGCAGAGGAAGCAATGGAGAGCGAGAATGAGGAAGAGGATTCAGAGGGGGAAATGGAATCCAGTACCTCAAGATTTGAGGAGGTGTCACTGGCAACAGAGACTGCAACCCCCCCTCTGACAAAAGCCCAGGTTAAGGAACTGAAGAGGGTGAAGAAACTTGACCACAGCTGGCTCGCAGGCGTTCTGGACTCTTGAACATGACATGTACAAAAACAGACATTCACACAGATACAGGCCTATAGAGCGTTTTCACCACATCAACAGATTTTTTTATGTTGTTTTTCACCAGTAAACCAGAATGGATATTGCAAATGCGAAACAAATATTTGATTGTGCAAGTATCTGACCCTTTGGCAGCAGTTACAGCCTTAAAATGTAGTTTTACACATTTTATCAATAAAAAAATTCTCCCTGTTTTTCTCTGTTGCACAAGGATCGTGTGTGAACTGCAGTTTTCTTGCCTGGAGCTCTAGACTGTATTGAGGACTGGACTCTGACTCGACCACTCCTGAGCATTAACATTGTTTTTTTAAGCCAGTCCTGTGAAGCTTTGGCTGAATGCTTGTGGTTGGGGTCTTGTTGGAGAATAAGTTTCCTAAGTCACAGTTCTGCAGACCGCGGCAGGTTTTCCTCCAGGTTTTCTCTGTATTTTGCTGCAGGTCTGAGGGCAACACGTGAGCCGGGATTTTCCGCCTTTCTGTATGTTTTTTATCTAAAATTATTTATCTGCAAAAGACTACAGAACCATCTTGTCATTTCAGTCTTCCAGCCGCCTGCTGGCAAACCCTAGCTGATTCATTTTAATGATTGATCTTTCTGTGCTCCAAGATATTTGTTTTCATCAGTAGTTACCAATGGTTTTTTTGACATAATTGTTCATGTTTAGGCTTGGTCTCTTTTTAATCAAACTGGTTTCAGGTTTAATCAAATTTGTATTCATACTTCTAAGACTTGGGGTGGCAGAGGTCGGACCTTCTCCATTGGCCAGTTTTCACACATTCTCAGTCATAGGACAGACTATAAGTACCCCTGATTGGAAATCACTGGTCCCCATCATGTAGTTTTTGATGGCATATTAAATAAAAGCACCTCTGGATCTTCCAGATTAGTTTATTTGACCTTAAATCACCTGCTATGCCGTAATTACACAACATTTCACTTAATACACAATCTACAGCTGGATCCATCAGTGATGGTTTGGTATGTCACAGAAAAGATATTAATTATAATGCCATCATTTATTTTGAACAATAATCAATTTAGACATTTTATAATATTGTTTGTTTTCTGTTTATCTTTGTCAGAAACTTTTCATTACTTCTTGTGAACCAAAGTTAAAACATAAAAAAGGATATGGTGACAACTTTCTATAGACACTGCATGCAGGCACGTCGATGTGCGGTTACACATTTTCTACATTTTGAAATTCAATAAAAAGATGTAAACTTTTGTTTAAGCTGCCGGCCTCAATGGTATTCCTTTATCCTTCACCTTCATACACAACATCAGTGTCTTCCAGAGTCCAAACTCAGCCTTTTTTTCCATTGTCATTGCTCTGTGATGTAATTGAGAAAACTGGTGGGGGTTATATATGCAGATGACGTTTCTGATGTTGTATAAGATGGTGAACTATGACACACACCTAACCAGCCTGTTGCTTTCAGATCAAGATTAAGATAGGAGGCAAAATTAATGTTAACAAATAATCAATCAATACATAACATTGTGTGTGGAAATTCTGCCTATGATATTTGATATTACAGGTACTCGTTGCTTTCTTGGAAAGCTTGAACAGCGAACTCTTCTTATGTCACCAGGACCTTGAAATAACACATTATTGGTGCTGTAAAGTCAGGCCGGACACAGCAGGCTCTTGAGTAACAAATCCTGAAGTCCTGAGTAAGCTGTCTCAGAAGGAGAAGGTAACATTTGCTTCCCATAGTCCAAGTGCATGTTCATGTCAGCATTTTTCAGTTCCTTTCTCTGTCAGGTGCCTGAGGCCTCCCACCAAGGACAGATCCGTCGTGTCTTCATGATCTCTGCATTCATCACACATCAAGGCCCTACGGAACCTTAGGTGATCAAACTGGGTCACACTATATATATATATATATATATATATAAATATAAACTTATCAAGTCCTAAACTATTTATCTGTCACTTTTATGGACTTGATATGACCTGAGGTTGTAAAGCAAACTTTACACTTTTCAAGCAATAAACCTTGTCTAAATATTCATGATAAACTTCGAAATGAAGAACGATGAACCTTGAAATGAAATAAATAGGGGGAACTAGGGGACACTTATTCATCACTGAAACCCCTTTTTAACCATGCAGCAGTTTTACCTTTTTTAAACTTTCCCTTTATATTTACCCTCTTTTTGCCATTTAAACAAAGCCAGTTCAACAAAGAGTAAGTTTGAAAATCAACAAAAAGAAGGAAGTAAAAACAAGAATTCTAACATTAACCTAAACTAGAACTTTATCTTTTTAGCTCAAAGAAACAGCTGGACAGTTTAGGATGAGAAGATTGATACCACTCTGAAGTCCCACACATAAAGCTCACTAATTATCACGTTAAATATTTTGTTTAGTATGTAAAAACAACAGTGGTTTTATGATGGGTAATGTGTCAGACTATTTCTCGGCTGTTTGCCCTGCTGGAGACAGTGAAGGCGCCCAGTCAAGAAATAATCTGTCACATAACTCCACCATAAAACCACAACTTTACATTTTCATTCTTTTTATCAGGTTAAGAAATAAGATATAATGTGTTAATTAGTGAGCTTTAGGTGCTGGTAGGCAAATTTAGTTTCCACTTGTTTCCATTTGCGATGCTAAGCTAAAATAAACTAAGCTAAGCTAAACTAAGCTAAGCTAACTAGCTGTTGGCTGTGGGTCTATATTTAAAAGAAAGAACTGAGTGTGGTATCAATCTTCTCATCTAATTCTCAGTAAGAAAGAAAATA